>NW_013665612.1:2290301-2314340 GCF_000517525.1 Limulus polyphemus
ATGCCGCTATGCCACTGGGGGCCCCCTAAAAGAAAACATGATAAAGAATTGAGTTGCATACAATTGTTTTTGACATAAATGTAATCAATATCTTCCGTTTTTTCTTATATCCTTAATCTAATAATATGTATACGTAACATGAAACGTCAACGTGACACTTTTTCCACATGCACTTTATACCAAAATATATTTCCATCTTTGAAGAGAACTAAAAAATAAAATTCAAATGTAACAGTAAAGTAACATTCGCTCCGATGGGTTGAAGTATGGCGCCTACATATAAACATGTGATTTATCCCCGGAAATTATTTGCGTGCATGGTTTCTGTGGCCGAACGCTTTTCGTCATATATGCCCAAAAGCCGAGCACCATTACAATTCCAGTCAATAACGCTGGCTGTAAAGTTCTGAGATGACTTACATGCTCAAAGCCGTGGGAAACTACACACGGAACCCGGTAAATCCTTTTTAAACAAGCTATTTTTTATCGCTGTCTACAAAATATCTTTGCAGTGTCGTAATAACAAAATTTCAAAATGGAAGTTTGAAGTTATTAACCTTCCTAACAGCTAGTGATTATTATTATGTTTTGTTATTAGTAAAAATCATTGATTTTTATCACTTTCAACTGTGGTCAAAGAGAAATCATCTACGTAACAAAAAACTTGGATTAATTTGGAATAGATGCGATTTTTTTTTTTAGCTAAAGTTCATTAAATCAATATTTGAAGATAACGTTAATAGACTTAGTATACCGAATATAACGGCTTCAAAAGAATAGTCATCATTTAGTTAATGGTTAGACACTTAAAGATTGCCTTAATTTGTTTTTAAAACTCTTTGTAAACACTGGCGAATAGCTAGTCTATAAAACATTTATAGTTTGTACATTATAAGGTGATTTGACAGAGGAACATCATAGTTACTTTTCTCAACTAATTTTTTTTGGAAGTCCTAAAACACTTTTATTATGTGACTACGTTATACGTAGTCGTTGATCCGAAGTTATTTAAACAGACAGGACAACTTGTTTTAAGCACTTACTTCAGTTGTACGTAGATAATTTAAATTTGTCTAATTGATGGACGTAAGTAAACCTTTTGTAGACAACGGTATGCGTTAAAAACGTTATATTTTCATGTCAGTTGATTAACATATTCCTGAAATTTAAATGAAAAACATGCACAGGGGGGTTATAAAATATTCAAATGATTACTTCTTAAACATTATTTGTTCTAGAAAAACAAAATTTCACTGCAGGTACATTGAGAAGCGGAAATTTTATCCATGAAAAATTTGGGCATGGTTCGGGGTACTTCAAAACAATATGGGAAACCTATAATGCTTTCCCCGCAAATTAGCATTGCCTATATTTTCAACAATACTAGGTAAGTAACTTTAATAAAATATGTGACAGTGTGTAGGGCATTATGAGGATCAATGAACACTGTCTAGATCATATGATACTTGCAGTAACTACACTTCCGGATAGGCTTATCAATAATTCCTGATCAGAGAAAGGTACTTACATAGATAAGAAATATAAATTAACCCAATACATAATGTAACTAATTAACTATACCTGTGTAAGTAGAAGTGTAAAATGTAATTAAACAAGAAGTTGTAATAGTTAGAATGCATCGATTCATCAATTGAGTAGGCTTATCAATAATTCCTGATCAGAGAAAGGTACTTACATAGATAAGAAATATAAATTAACCCATTATATAATGTAACTAATTAAATATACCTGTGTAAGTAGAAGTGTAAAATGTAATTAAACAAGAAGTTGTAATAGTTAGAATACATCGATTCATCAATTGAGTACCCTCGCTGTTATCGATATTTTCGGTCGTAATTCCAATAACGTCTTATAGGTTACGACAACTTAGGAGATTTACATTATTCTTCATCCATTACTAAGCTAACAATAAAAAATTGCCCTCATAATAAAAATATAGAATAAACAAATAAAATTTAATAAGTTACCTTTATTAAAAATTTTAACTACATTGTTATTTTCAGAAGCAATAAAAAAATAATGGAGTGCATTTTTTACATACTTTGATATGCTGACATTCTTTATTTACTTTATACAATGACTGAAAATGTCTGAAAGCATACTGGACACCTTTTGGGGCAATTTTCGAAACACCCTGTATCATGTCCAATCTTTACTGAATGAAACGTATGGTACACAATGTGTCTCCTACGAAAAGAATTTTTCAAAGATATATAATCATATGAAATATGAGGTTTTTCCTCAGAATCCTCTTTTACCATATTATTTTTATTATAAAATATTGTATAACTATATACATGAAAACATTTTCCAAGTAGCTCTCTGTAACAACGACTCATTTCTTTGCTGGTTTCTTTAGATTTCTATAAATATGCTTTGGTCCACTGAAAAGTTATTATAATTCCTGATACTATTATATTTTATATCCGTCTGAAACTCTCTAGTTTATCTAATCCAGATACGATTACTATCGTTCACTATGAATTAGAATAAAAAGGTTTTATTTTTAAATAAACTAACTGATATAATTAATAATGAAATGCAATTTCTAAATTATTGTCTTGTTTGTTTGTTGTTGTTTTTTTCTAATAGTGCCTGATGCTTTTCCAGGGTATTTTTAGCAAGAAAACAAGATTTTACATGTATAATTAATAACTATAATACTTACATGAATTTATTATCTCCTTAATTGCTTAAACACATCGTGAGTGTTTTGAAACATACATTAGAGCTTGTTAACTACATAGCTTAGTTGTGGCAACTACTTTCTAGAATAGAACTTGTTTATTTCTATTAATCATTTCTGAAACATATATACCACAAAAATATATTAACAGTGTTTAAACTTCACGTCTTTAGAAATAAGACTTTTTCTACGCTATTTTTATACCTTATAATCATTTTGGCTTTTTAAAATTATTTTTTAACATAAATGCTTCTGGTAAATAAATATAGTATATGGAACTAGTGTATTTACACATTAAATTACATATTCTATAATAAAGCTTTCATGTTTTGCATACTGATGCTTAATTTACTACAAAAGAATATTCGATATTATACAACTTCACCTTTTATTAAAAAATGGAAATTGCGTGAATGTTTAACAAAAACTGCATATAGATTAACTCAAAAAACGTTATTTAATCATTACAGTACCTTGAAACGTTTTTTTTTTGTTTTTTGCATACAAAATTTTTGCCACATTTCACCTTTGCTCTTCTATGTTTTTGTTAATATCTCGAATATATCTTTCTTATTTCTTAATATCTTTATTTTAATGTTAGTTTCTAGTTTTGTATTCGGTATCGATTTTGTTACAGATGGTCACCCCCTCTTCCCCCGAGTTGATTTTTTCTTTTCTTAGCATCTGTAGGAAAATATTTATCTTATATGACCTCCTTTTATGCCAGTCGGGGTCAAAACATTTAGGCGGCTTATGTATAATATGTTGTAGAAAACAAACAACAACTGACCATCACTTTGCTTTCCTTTTATTTGGGTAATCCCTTAGCGTTTCGTCAGCAGTATCTTTGGTGTTGTTGTAATTCATTTTTTGACTACTGTATTGTTGTCAATATCTGACTGGTCGTACACAGCACTTAGCAACACGACTCCTTATCCCTTCTATGGACAATGTTAGAGCAGAAAATTCACCGAAAGCACATTTCGTTGAGATTTTGACATGTCTTTTACGGGGATCATTTCACATGGCTGTTTAATTATATTTTTTATTTTAGCATACATTTTGTTAGCCAAATATCTGGTAATTTCGAGACCTACTTCGAATTTGTAAAGACATTAACACAAGTTATACTGCATTCAGTACAACACTTTCCTCCTAGATACACTTGCACATTATAAATATAACTTTCATGTCACATTTTTCATGTTTGTTTGAAGGTTAATTTGTAATGGAATGTGACTAGTTGCTCATCATTAAAATTGCTAGTATTTTTACAAGTGAAAAATGACTCAATATGATACATTTGGCAATATCTGTTACAGTGCTATAAAAACCCTAGATTAATCGGATTAGTTGTTATATTGATGGTATTTCTATTTACTTTTTGTGTAACTCATGTGTAAGCAACAAATTCATAGATCCACAAACAACTTGGATCATAAATAGTTTAAACAGCCGATAAGATCCATATGTTTACCACGTGTAACACTAAGC
This sequence comes from Limulus polyphemus, assembly GCF_000517525.1. Taxonomy (NCBI): domain Eukaryota; kingdom Metazoa; phylum Arthropoda; class Merostomata; order Xiphosura; family Limulidae; genus Limulus; species Limulus polyphemus. Next base: position 2,294,503 of record NW_013665612.1, read on the forward strand.
ATTATAAAAAGAACTATCTCGTATACACACTTCAAATCTCCCAACATTTTATTATTATAAAGTAATTTGGTAAATGAAATATGCCTACATGTATAATATATCAAATGTAGAAGTGACCTTGTATACCTGATCTCTCGTACTTGGTGAATAACTTTTATTAATCATGCTGTGTCTGATATACTAAATATTGTTTTAATATTTACATTTTCATATTTCACAATGACGATAACAAGTTCGTCGTTTTTACAACTACCTACACACTTGGCCCGGCCTAGCCATGTGGTTAGGGCGCTCGACTCGCAAGCTGCGGGTTCGAATCCCCGTCCCATCAAAGATGCTCGCCCTTTCAGCCGACGGTCAATCCCACTAATCGTTGGTAAAAGAGTCGAGTTGGGTGGTGATGACTAGCTGCCTTCGCTCTAGTCTTACACTGCTAAATTAGGGACAGCTAGCGCAGATAGCCCTCGTGTAGCTTTGCGCGAAATTCAAAACAAACAAACCCACCATATTGCACAGACCGCTAGAAGGATATATGAAGACAAATTTATATATTTTATCCATTTCAAAGACTTACAAAACGACAAAGTTGTTCTACCTTCTAGTTGATGGCGATGAAACGTAATTGTTGTATTTCTTATCTACTTAAGTTGTTTGATTGAATGTGTAGTTGATAGTGGTGAAGAGGTAATGGTTGTATTTCGTATCTACTTAAGTTGTTTGATTGAATGTGTAGTTGATAGTGGTGAAGACGTAATTGTTGTATTTCTTATCTACTTAAGCTGTTTGATTGAACGTGTAGTTGATAGTGGTGAAGAGGTAATGGTTGTATTTCGTATCTACTTAAGTTGTTTGATTGAACGTGTAGTTGATAGTGGTGACGACGTAATGGTTGTATTTCTTATCTACTTTAGTTGTTTGATTGAACGTGTAGTTGATAGTGGTGAAGACGTAATGGTATCCATTGCTGAAGGAAGACGCATAGAAGATAAATATTTATTACAAATTTCATTTGTCCATCTTGTTTCCGCAACACAGATTAACGAAAGAAGTGAAACGTTTATCTTTTCATTAAATTTATCTAAGGCTTCTATGAATATCAAATTTATGTATTATCTAAATCCTATATATACAAAATATTTTAGCTGAATAATAAATAGCATTAAAAATATTCTAAACTCATAGCTACCTTTTAAAAGCCGGAACAACATAAAGTATTTCTTGCTCGAATAATACTAATATTCAACAAGTATTTACTCTTACAATTGACAGTTAATCTGCGTCAAACCAAAGTAAAGAAATTCTATTCACAGTATGGGAGTTAAAACGTGGTTAATGCCTTCCACCCTTGAGATCATCAAAAATGTATGTTTCAGAAATACGAGACGATGGGTACATTATTACAGTATTCATGAAGAAAAACTTCGAATCAACAGTGATAACGTATTCAGGTGGCTAAAAGCTTTAGCACAGAACATCTAAAAATATTAGCACTAAGCGATAAAGAAAGCGCTTTAGTAGTGACTTTGACCGCTTAACATCTCAGAATAGTATAGAAAATTTACATACAAGTTTAATGTGTAACGTATCTTGTTTCTTTAGAGTCATGTGTAATACACTGGATAAAAGACAGGAAGATTCGGAAGGTTCCAAATTTATTACAACAATGGATTTGTATTAACGTAACTCCTAAGTTTATATTTGCTTCTTGTCCCACATACTTAGCAAAATTAATGTTACTAGAAAATTAAATTGTTCCCAATTTTAAAAGTTTTATGCAGAATATTTTATTTATTTTTTGAAAATAAAATTGTGATTCACTAAAAAATACTTTTACACTATTCTTTTTTTTTTTTTCTTCTACAATATATGTTTCGGAACGAAACTGGTTCGACCTCTCAGCTACAGTATTTAGTTCATCTTTGCTTTATCCTTGTTACATGGTTATCTCTTGCATAATATAATTTCCTTAAATACTAGATGTACTTCCGCAGTGTCCTCGGAAATATTCTGTTTCAAGGGTAAATAAAACCAAAATTATGAATAACAAATATTTTCATTTCTTTCTTTTTCGAAGTTCATGTGTCATATTATGTTGTAGCCTACAAAGTGCACAATTCTTCTTGTGATTCATGCCATGCGCACGATTTAGTGACGTAACGACAGCATAAATTGCAACGTTAAGCGTCCCTTATGTGACGTAATTTTAGTGTCTACTGACCGACTGAAAGAAAACCCACCACTGTAATGTGGTGCGAGTGGTTAAAACAGATGATCCCTGGATATAAGCATGTAATGTCTTTTTTTTTGTTTTCTATTTAATTTACCCTATCTGCAATTTAAATTATTTTAACTAACATATTAATACAGACAAGAAATATTTTATAACACAGTATAAAGTAAGAAACCTAAATGTTTTTTTGACGAACATATCTTATACACCTCGGTAATAAACTTTATTAGTTAGTTGTTTTTTTTTATTTCGCGCAAACCTACACGAGGGCTATCTACGCTAGCCGTCCATAATTTAGCAGTTAAAGACTAGAGAGAAGGCAGCTAGTCATCACTATCCACCGAAAACTCTTAGGCTACTCTTTTACCAACGAATAGTGGGATTGATCGTCACATTATAACGCCCCCAGGGCTGAAAAGTCGAGCATGTTTGGTGGGACGGGGGATTCGAACCCGTGACTCTCAGACCGAACTTTATTAGTTTAACTTATCGATGAACGACAAACTCTATAGTCAAATCTCGAAGATCAACTTAAAAAAATATCTTTGACTTTTAAAGTCAAATATCAAGAAAACAGACGAACTTACTGGAAATACGTTTACATTGTTATTTTCAAGTTCCTAATCCATTACACTGAAATTAGTAAACATTCAAAACTGTACGTCTACACTAAAAGTAAAAATTCATTATGTTATGGAAACACGTAGGCTCAACAAGTCAATTAACAACAAAACTACGAAACCCTATAAGTCAGTGTTTTCGGTAGGAGGACCTTTCTTCGTCAAGGGCAAACTGGGAAAGACGTTATTGAACATTTCTTCTCCAATTACATTAAATTATATCAAGTTGTTACACAATAAATGTTTTTCATTGAATCCTAACAGCTATAATTGTAATTCTTATTTGAAATTAGTTTTATTAAAAAACTCGAAGTTGCAAAATACTCATAAAATAATAATTAGGAACATTACAGACGTAATCCAAACCAAAGTGCGTAGATGTTGCAAACATCCAAGTTGCTGCCACCTAGCGTAATTTAATTAAATTTTAAGTGTTCATTGCATTATAAGTGAAAACACTGAGAGGCATTTGGTGGGAAATTGCTGTTTCTTGAGCACATAGATACATATTTAATCTTTTTCTCATTATAAAGAATATTTCATTCTGGATCAAAAGGAATTATAATTTCATTTTAATATTAAATAAACTATGTTCTTTAATTCTTCACTTAATGATCAACTTAAAATAGATATTGGCGAGAAAAATACAACAGTTTTGAGTATTAATATTACTGATGTTTCTATATAGCATAATTCTTTATGCCTTGGGCCGGGTGTATCCTATTAATTAGTGTGCTAGGTTGAAGATCGAAAGGTCCTAGGTTCAAGCCCGTGATACGCCATTTTCAGATGTAGACGCATTATAAATGTAACACTCAATCCTGCTGTTCAATTAAAAGTAGCCTTGCAGGCGGTTCGTAGTGCAAACTGATTGCCATCCCTCTCGTTAACAATTCAAAATTTCAGAAGCCAATTTTTGAAATTTGGGGTCTCAGACATGGCCGTTTAACTGATATGTTGTATAAGGCGAGATTCAGTTTAAAACTATCAGATAGCTTATTTTTTATTTTTCATCAGGCCCTCATAGTTCTTGCTCAAAAACAGTGAAGTTGACAGTCATTAGGAGTATTCTGTGAGTACTAAAACCAAAGAAATGAGGTTTGTCCACAAGTTATTTATTCACAAGTTATGAAAAAATAAAACAATTGATTTCCAACACAAAGATATGCCTTTAAATCCGATATTTTGCATGTCTAAGTCAACTCAATTATATTGACCAAATTAAAGAAAAACACATAACTTTTTTTTTTCTATTTCCACAATATCTTGGGGCTTTTCAGAGTAATTATTCACTGTCGAAAAGCACTTTTAATCGTGATTCCCTCGTGCACAAAATGTTACTCACCATCGACCTCATAGGAATTGTATCATTCTACGTTTCAAGATAGTAAAATAACAGTTGGAGAATTCTATATCTTTTATCCCATATTTCATCTACAGTATGCACATTTGAAGTGACAAGTTTGCTATTTCTGGCTTTCATACTTTATGTACATGGAAAGGAAACCAATCAATAATCGGCGGAACGATGTCCAGAACAACGTACTGTAACTTCTTTTTGTTGCTTATAGATTCTTTTGGAAATGAAGTGAATGATACTACGCTCTCTGGTGAGTATAAAATAAAAGAAAAATGTATCATGTGCTGTTTTCTCATGATACCCCTCTAAAGGGAAAAATATAACTAATATGACATATCAGTTGCGAAGCTTGCCCTAATCACTAATGTCCATTCAAGCTATTTTGAATGTTAACTAATAAGTCTATAAGTAGTGTACATCTTTTACGTGAAGACGCTTAACCAGTCATTAAAGTTTTACAAATGAGAAGCAGTGTTCAGCAAAACAACCTATCAAAATAATTCCTTGTAAAAACAGAGAATTAAAGGCTGAAAATCCGTTGGCAACATTAACTAAGAAATAAAGGTTGGAATGGAATTACAGTTAAGCCAGAACACTTGGAAGTTAAAAACGGAATTAAAATAAAGATTTCTACACGTAATTTACATGATATACTCAGAAGGAATAACTTTTATAACAAATAATAAAAGAAGATCATAATACTTTATAAAACGTTGACAATCTCTATGAGCTAATCGCAAATATATATATATGAATGTGATCTTTGACATTAAAAACAAAAATCATCCATTGACCTCAAAAAGTACTACTCCAAAACATTTCATAAAGCAAATGTTTGTTTGTAGTTAAGCACAAAGCTACACAAAAGGATATCTGTGCTCTGCCCACCACGAGCATCGAAACCCGGATTCTAGCGTTGTAAGTCCACAGACATACCGTTGGGCCACTGGGGGGCTAAAGCAAATGAAAAACAAGCACAAAAAACCGTCTACATGTTCGCTATTAAAAAGGAACTTAATAGATATTAGCTTGTTTGGCCCCCAGTGGCATGCCTTCGGACTTATACTGCTAGAAACCGGGTTTTGATGCCCGTGGTGGCAGAGTACAGATAGCCCTTTGTGTAGCTATGTGCTTAATAACAAACAACAACAATAGTTTGTTTTTTAAAGCAAAGTCACCTTGAGCTCTCTGTTGTATCCACCTCGAGTAATCGAACTCTGGATTTTAGCGTTGTAAATCCGTAGACTTTCTGTTGTCCCATTCGAGGACCTTAATAGTTGTCTATGTTGGAAATATTCAAAAAATAGTGCATGTAATAAGCATTCTTTCTAATAACCGATGTACTTTCTTCAATGTGTGAAGATATGCAGAGTGCAAACTACCTTAATGATAAATTAAAATATTTTAGCTATAAAAAACAAAACTACTTTTATAAAATTATTTCAACGCCACACTTAATTCATTTCTATGCAAATCAGGCACCTATTAATCCTTTATGAGATCTGTAATACAGATTATTGATCATCCAGACTAGATAAATATATATAAATAATAGATGTTTGATAGATGTGGCTGTACGTCTTTCGTTTATAACGGCGTATGATCATCATGAAAAAGAACTCAACCCAACTCCCGATGTTACATGTTTAAAATAATATTACTCACAAGATATTGAAATATTTTCAACTATTTCCCTAAAAGAACTGTTTTTGGAGCATGTTTAATGTCTACAGCCACTAAACATGCTACGTTGCACTATGACGTTATCAATTTGCAAAGATTTGCTACGATAGTTCCCTACATAAATGTATAATCTCTATGTCTTCTTTGAGATCGAGGCATGGTCTATAAACAGACTGGAGCACTGTATAAGCCGTGATTTACTTACATCTTTCGATGTCACGTTTATAAAAAAAAAATTCTCTCAGTTATAGGTTTAGTTTTGCATATATGATAAAAAAAATAATAACAAGTATAGGCAGAAAAGACTGTATTTACTTGGAGACTTCTATAGACCACATCTGCCTTACTGTTTCTGGATGACAGTTTAAGATGTTGCTCCTGATCTTTATCAGACTATATTGGTTATGTACATAAAATACCCTAGACACATCACACAGTTTCTTTCAACGTCTTAGTTGATGAAAATACTCAGCTCACCAGGCAAATTACAAAAAACTAATAGTTTCCTTTCTTTTCTAGACAATCATCCTGATAAATCGATCTACAGGAAATCCTCTCACACCGACAGATATTTACTGGTAGAATCTAATCATGCACAGTCTATTAAAATAAACACCGTAAAGTTTTCGTACAAATGAGTTTCTGAATTATGTGCAAACACCCAACATCAAAATAATACTAATAATAGCATCTCTACAAACAGCTTCATTCTATATATATAAACCAAAACTACTCTCCTCAATCCTCAGACAAAAACTCTAACTATCATAATTTTCCCTTTGATATCAAAACTAAGTTACCAAATCAAAGGAATCTGCAAAAAAGAATTTCAAATCCGAGTGTACTACAGATTTGGGAAAACCTTAAGAAACGTGTTTACCAAAATATAAATTCCGAAAAATGAAGATAAAAAGACGAAAATTGTCTGCAAGGTTCTGTGTTCATGGGGTTAAACCTATACCAGAGATACCAGCAGAACAATAAAACATCGAATAAAAGGATATGAAGATAACACGTAATTTATTAATTTAAGAAAAAAAGTATTTAATCTTAGCATGACATAGCTAAAACACGGGGTATATCACTTGAAGCCAACGATAAATTGTTGACTCCTTACAACATTGGAAAGCCAAAAAACCAGAGAAGCCTTTCACATATATATCTGCAAACATTCCCATATGTGTTTAGGGCCATGGTTACAGTCCAGCTTAGATTCCTTTGCCTCTACAACGAACAGGACAAGTATCAAACATGCACCCATACAATTCTAGTTCCAGTTGAGTTCTGATGACGTCACGCCTCATACTCTAGTCTCAGAATTCTCTACTGCAGTCGCGTTTTTCCACATTTCAATCCGCCGTTGCTTCAGATCAACTGTTTTACACATTTCGAGCCATGAATGTTCGTTTACTCACTTGAGTTGGTGTTTCAAGTTTTTGGGTTCGTTCACCATAGTGTTACTTTTACTCTTTGGAATGACTTTTACATTTCGGGATTCCAGCCATCTCGTTCTCAATTACGTCCATGTTTCAACAATTTATGACATACGCAACTTAATCAATTTGACCTGATGAAGATCTGCGCAAACAACTTGAAACGTCGTCCAAAAGCTTCTAAAGCGGATGAAGTCCACAGAAGTCTCCAACAACAACAACAAAAAACATGTTTTAATATTTCATTGCTTTTCTGAAAATTGAACCTGGTGGTAAACCTTAGGAAGTATGAAGAAGAATACTCTTTTTTATATATTGGTACAACTTGACAAACTCTCCTGGTAGTGGTCTGGAAGAAGGCATATATGTGCTCATGGTAATAAAGTGTTCGCATAACAGTAAATTGAGATATGATTCTACATCATTTCATTATGGTGGTTTTTGATTTAGTGTATATGGGCGAAAAGAGAGGGGTAGTACCATTGACGGGAAACTCTTCGTGCTTCAGTTGGAATAGTTCATCCCGTATGGTCCCATCTGAACTCAGCTGTCACCTGTGGCTACAAGTAGCTGTTTGCACACGACAGCGACCACACTCTCGTAAACCACTTCGACCGGCGGGATAAACCGGGTGAGTGTAGTCGACTGATCTCTTATCCCCCGGTGAAGTAGGGACTATCCTACCTATAGCAAGTGAATACCATGCCGGCGAACTGAGCGGATATAAATTGGCTTTGATTTGCGGTTAAGGAGGCCATGTTGCAATGCGCTGAAGAGCACAAAGAGAATGACAAGGCACCATGGACATCATGGTTATCCACTGCAGCCAAGGAAGTATCCAACCCTAACGACTCTACGTCCCACTAGATCCAAGCTTTTACAGCTGAATGAATGAGAGTGCCCCTCTGCAACGGCTTTTCTACTATAAAAACCTTCTCACACAAGTGTCTTTTGTGCAACTATTGTTAAAACGACGAACTTCCCATCTCCTCTACTGCGGACGCCCCTGTACTTCAAGAATCGGTCTCACCAGCCACTTGCTCATTCAATGATCAAACGATGAGATGAGAGTACAAGACATATGACATTCCCTCATCGCAAGCAGTGGACTACCAAAGAGAGATTTATATAAACTATAACATTACACAAATCGGTCTCACCAGCCACTTGCTCACTCAATGATCAAACGATGAGATGAGAGTACAAGACATATGACATTCCCTCATCGCAAGCAGTGGACTACCAAAGAGAGATTTATATAAACTATAACATTACACATATCGATTATCCTTTTAATTGTTTTATTTAGTGTACGTAACTGCAAAAAGCCAAATCAGCAATGTGTCCAGGTAAATGAAATTTTGGCACTAAATTGATGCGACATCACGCCAATCGAAGTTTTCTGCTTAAGCATTTTATTAGGACCCCACACATATATTTGTAAAACTCTTAATTTACTGGCATATGCAAAATAGAATGATTATGTGATGTGTCAGATAATTATTTGAATTATTTAACTGCAGAAATTTGAACTATTATGATTAGTCTGTCTTCAGTACAGTGTAGGAGCAAAAATCTCTTACTTCTAAAAAATCGTGACACTGAATGCTCATTTTCTATGAATATAGTAATCAAAAACTGTTTATTTCACTGCCTGTTCTAAATCGATTATCATCAGGATTTATCAACAGTGAATGCTTGAGAGAAAAGAACGTTGTACAGAACTTAAGGTTCCATAACTGAAGAATGTGACTTAATTGGCCGATTTCTTAAAAAGTGATCTATCTCTAATCTTAACGAACAAAAGGCATTACAAATACTGTCATATGGCAGCCTACAATTAGTTCAAAACCCTCTTAGCACAAATGTTACATGTAAAATATAGAATATTTGCTAGTAAAATATGAAAAAATTGAGTGACGCAAAATAGCTAGAAAAATTCAGAATAGTTCTGGTTTAACCCTTATTGTACTTAAAAAAGAAAGTGAATCGTAAGAACTTCAAAATAAGAGTTTTCTTTTTCGCTAGATTGTATTTAAACTAACAATTACAGTGTTTGTAAAGACCATTTATCAAAGAATTATTTTTTGACAAAGTCTGTAAATAAAAAACATGCGAAAGAAGTTTGTTACGTATGAGTATTATTGCAAATAATAGCAACTGAATAAGCGAAACGTTAAGGTGCAATAAAAAGTTATGGCTAAACTATTACGTTGTGGTTGCATATGGATCATGATGGGCTATGCAAGCCTATAAGATTTCGAAGTTCCCATTGCTAAGTTTAAGTGGAAGGTGTTTGGTGTTTGTTTGAGATTAAAGCTACATTGGGCTACCTTCTGTGTCCATCGCTAGTATTCGAACCCTGGATACTAGAGTATTAAGTGGAAGGATAACGTGCACGACACTAATTGTTTCATATGAACCAATAACAGTCATACACTGCACGTAAGTAAGAAGTAATAGCACACCTTCCTTATTTTTTTATCTTACTAAATCATTTATATATATAATATCCAAAAGACTAGTATATGTTTTGATAAGAATAATTTTATTAAATTAAATTACCATGCAACGAGTTTGGTGCAACGATGGATTTTAATACAAGTGATAGGTTAAGGAAAATAAATAAATATACCTTACATGTTTATGAAGTAAAAAATCAAAGTACGGTTCCAGAACACATAGGGGGTCTAAAATTGTTCTTGAACTGTAATTTGAATCTTTCACTTCTGATTATGGACGTGTATGTTTAACCACGTGAAACATGTAAGGTCAAATTGTTTATTTTTTTATGTCTCTAGACATAAAACTTGCATTATAACGTTGCGTGGTAACATAATTTTATTCTTTTTGCACGAGTTGGCTATAAAGAAATTTAAATAATAACCTCATGGTTGAACAAAGCCAGTAACAGAGACATTATAACAAATTAAACTAACACTGCTGATAGAGAACTCAAGCGTCTAATGATTTTCCTTTTTTTTTTCTATTAGATAAGTGTTTTATGTAAACAAGCAGCACTAATCATGATCAATGAAATAGCATCTGTATGTAATTCCATCGTTCTTGAAATATTCTTACGATCGTGACTTCGATTTTTGACATAGTTTTTATTATAGGGGAATAAATACTGCGCTCTCAAACGCTGAATGTCTCGAATGTTCCGGGACTTTTTGATAAGAACACCCCCCCCCCTTTGAACAAAGCAAAAATGAATTTTAAACATATGTTGAGGTTATCGGGATGTTAAGTTAACACATTTACTGCAGAGCTTTTTAAAGACAAACCGATTAGAGCTGTTATTGGATATAGTTTGAAATGACTCTCTAATTACATTTATGGGAAATGTTAAAGAGACACTACAACATGCCATCTCATTGCTTGTTTTGTACATAATTTTCTATAAAATATCTTTTTACTTGAACATTACTAATTTAAAATCAAATTCGAAATTATATGAATAAAGGATCATACAAATTACGTTGATTTAGATCGTAAAATTTTAATTAAGAAAACAAAAGACACACATTTCGCTTAAGTTAGTTATTGTAAGATTAACAACACTTGTGAGAATGTGATAAACATGATAAGAAGAGTATGAATGAATTAGAAGATGATCATTCCAATGTTATATAAAATAAATTACATACTTGAAAACAGTTAATTCGGTCATGAATTAAAAATATCTTGAGGCAAGACATAGATATAGGCTTAATTATTTAGATAAAGCATAATTACTCAATAACCCAAAACATGTTTTACATCAAACCAAATAATCTGTTATATATATATATATATCGCCGAACTAAAGTTGCGGTGGAGCGAAATATATCAAAACTACAATGGTTTTGATGCGTAGTTCTTTATCTACCACTAATAACAAAAACATTTTAGGTTTTTGGATAACATATGACATTATCCATTATTATTCAGCGGACTAACTGGAAACTTATTTGTGTGTTGATATTGTTTTGCGTTCGTAAGGTGTGTCATGCCACCGAAGACTGATCACTCTTGAAAAGGACATGTAACATTTGTTATTCATTCACTCAGATCGTAAAGATGTGTTCAGATCGGGGATTTAGAATTTCCGAGCTAGGGATATCTCTTGTACTTATTGGTAATGTAAAACGAAAGAATATTGATCAACTTGGGTGACAAGACCATCCAGAAAGAGATCAGCAACAAGTTCTACCCTAACCCTAACCGTTTTGTAAGTTAGAATCTAGACCACAAAGGCCATTCACTTGACCCAGGCAAAAATTCGCAAAAAAAGACACAGATGACGTGTACGCAGTCGCTTTTTCAGTCGTATGCCTCAAGCAGTTGACGAATGGAACGGGTATTCGTACTATTCCATACGCAGATATACCAGTCAATATAAATTTCTGAGTGATCGGGCTATTGAAACGGCGCTGGAAACCTGCCTTCCTAGTACATTAGATGGCTTATGGAAAGCCAGCAGGGAGGAAGTACTTTGGACGTGACAACATTACGATGGAGCTTTTTCCAATGGAAACTCCCTGCAAGGCTATTGACAAGATGCACACTCCTCAGATAAAGCATGACCGAACCTGAAAACATGTTCTGTAATGACGTGTAAGACTGAAAATTGTTTTAATATACCGTATCCAACCTTTGTATGTACCAAAGTGGTTTTACTTTCAGAAAATATAGATTTAGAAGCTCAATTGATCCTTTATACGACCCGACTACGTTTTCCATCTATTCATTTCTATTTTGGTTTGAACATAATAAGCCTTTCTTTATCACGGTTATATTTAATTTAGGTCATTCCTATCGTCTTCGCTTTTGTGTTCTATGATAAATCAACCATCACGAAAAACACGCGTGGATACATTCAACTTCAATAATAGTAAACATATTGATGTAGGACTTACATTCCTTGTTGATCAAAACAGTTTTTGTTGTTCAATGTATTATCTAGCATTTGAACCTAGTAAGACAACAGATACGATCAAACACAAGTCTAAAATGGTTTTTCAAGTGTGTTTATGAATTCAGTTATGATAAAAGTCATGAAACAAAAACACAAGTAAAGTAGACGTAATTTTTGAATATGTATTAACTAGGGTGAAATTCTATTTTTACAAATTGTTTGTTTTGAATTTCGCGCAAAGTTACACGAGGGCTATCTGCGCTAGCCATCCCTAATTTAGTAGTGTAAGACTAGAGGGAAGGCAGCTAGTCATCACCACCCACCGCCAACTCTTAGGCTACTCTTTTATCAACGAATAGTGGGATTGACCGTCACATTATAACGCCCCCACGGCTGAAAGGGCGAACATGTTTGTTGGGACGGGGATTCGAACCCGCGACCCTCAAATTGCGAGTCGAGCGCCCTAACCACCTAGCCATGCTGGGCCTTTTTACAAATTATTTATAGCTTTTTTGTACTTCAGAAACATACATTATTAAAATCAAACATTATTAAACATTATGCTAGTTTTTTGGGCTAGAATTACTCTAATTTCAAATTAATCACAAAAAAATGTAATTTGTCTAAAAAATGATGTTGTCTAATTTTTTAAGAATTAATATGCAAAAATAAATTAATTTATTTATTTCTAAAAATTAGGATTTGAATTAGCATAAACAGAACTTGAAATTATACACAGTGAAAGCCGTAAACGTACGATTGAATTACAGATACATTTCATATCGCCAGCTAATATTATAGTTGTACGGCTGAAGAAAATCAACACGAAACTAAACTCACGTTGTAGTAAAACTTCGACTCCACTTATAGAAACCTAATATTTCAATGTAAAACAACATACTCGGTTCGATTATTTCTGAGAAACAGAAAGCGTTTCTATTTCAGACATCTTTAAAGCCAGTATTACGTTTTATTAGCTATTAAATAAGAAGATCTAAAGATAATCTTCAACATTGAATCCATCATAGGTTGTGTGGAACGAAATTTTTTTCAACTGAGAAGTATACTGAGGTACAAAATGTTCACAATAGATTCATAGATATTGAACATGATTCTTATACATTTACGATACGTCATTTTATCTAAAATCTCGTGATCGAAATGTCTAGCTTCCAGATAATGTAGATATCTTCAAAATGTTTCATCAGTAATACGATCTTTATTTTTACTTTGTTATTTTCATTTTGTTTTCTATTGTTTCCAGTCACGAAGGACAGATAAACAGCAAACTATAGCTTACTGGTTTATGTTTTGTTTCTATTCATAATTCGAAAAATATACTTTTCAGTTTGATATTAGTTTTTGCTGTAATTATTCACTTTGTGTTAACTTATAATCAATTTTAAACTTTTGAAAGAATTAATTGCGTTAGCTGCTCATTAATACTCGCAAATCGGATAAAGAATAATATAGTTTTTCCTTAAACAAATATAGTTGTTAAACTATAAGATTTTTAATGTCCTTTAAAAGTGATTAAGTTGGTTTCATTTCAGCTTCTTAATTGAATACAGAAAGGCATGCCATGTTATTTCTATAAAAAAATATCTGTAGTGTATTTGCTGAAACTACTAGCCTATTTCTTTGTAAAGCATACACTACACGATTGGGAGTTCTGTGTTGAATAACCACTTCCAAAAAGCCATGAATAATCTGTTGTTTTATGTGAAAAAACAACACATTGTCTCAAGGTGTTGCAGAACGTCATAAATATTCTACGAGAAATTCTTACCATATAAAAGCAAATACTCCCTTGTGCATTTCTGCTCCATATACTGAAGAAAGGGTTTTCAATCGACTGAATCAAATTCGGTTCCCAACTGCTGAATCTTCCTTTTACTCTTGCTTAAGCTTTAGCGCTAGATAGTTATACCAGTTTATGAAGTGGTTATATTTAGGCACGTGTATACATATTAGCGCTAGATGATTATACTCGTTTATGAACTGCTTATATTTAGGCATTTGTATATATATAGGTGAGGGACCACTCTTTATTGTCCATTATTTTTCTGCTCAAAACTGGAAAATTGCCTTCTTGTTCTGGCCAAGTTCCCTGTTATTTCTTCTCTGACGTACCGCTGTCTGACGTCTGTGTCAACAATGCCTAGTTCTCTGTACGACACGTGGGGAAGTTTTATGCCTTTCATTTGTTGTTTTTTTTTTTAGGAGATTTTTTTTTAATTTTTAAGAAGTCTTCATTTAGCGCTTACATCTTCCTAAATCTGAACTTAATAGTCGATTATGATGCTTGATTATGTTGGATTAGAATATAAATACTTAGGCATAATGAACCTAGCATAATATCAAACCCTCCCCAAAATATTCTTTAGCTAATTGCATTCAATTTCAAAATTCCAAGAACGATTAATCCTAAAATACATCTGCAAATATGCTTTGCTAAGTGAAAAACAATATACTGTTTAGTATATTAGACGCAAGATAATTTATTTTTTTCTACCTAGGAGTAATTACAGTAATTTGAAAGTGTCAATAGAAAAAAAAGAAAAAGAAATAATCTTACGCTATTTTTAATGTTATTTTTTACATGTGTAACCTGAAATGCTAGTGTATTAATAAAATTCGTTATTAAAACGTTGTTTATCTTCACAGGTGTATGATGCTTCCCAGTGGCACAGTGGCTTGTCTACGGACTTAAATAGCTAAAAACCGTGTTTCGATACCCAAGGTGGGCAGAGCATAGATACCCCTTTGTGTAGCTTTGTGTTTAATAACAAACAACGTAGATTGCTCAGTAACGTTCGAAGGTGGCTATGGTTTGTTTGTTTGATTGTTTGTTTTTAATTATGCACAAAGCTACACAAGGGCTATCTGTGCTCTGCCCACCACGATTATCGAAACCCGGTTTCTAGCGTTGTAAGTCCGCAGACAAACCGCTGTGCCATTAAGGGGGAGGGCGGTGGCTATGGCAGAACTGGAATGTGGAACACTATCTCACCTTATTGAAGTTGGAGTTTCTGATGTTACTTTAATCAATAAGATAACTGTTTTGCGATTTACTTCCTTAAATACATCGTCTAAGTATCATCTCCAAGTTTTTGATGATAAATTAAGATCCGACAAACTTTTTATTTGCCAAAATTTCTTTATCATGTGATGACTGCCCTTCTAATCTTCTCTGAAACACCCTTCATGGTATTTTACGTAAAAGCTTCAAAATGTCCTAGGTATTTTACCTAGCCATTAACGTATCAAGCTGTACGTCGAAGAGTCTTGAGTACAATACATGAAACCTTCGAATAGGGTTCTCACTTTCAGCTGTGATCGCGTCAGAAAATCGACAGTCGATCCATTTGTTCATTTTGGGCAATAAAGTCAGAATAAAAACGACTTTTACTATCCAGGTAATAATAGAAAATTGTTTATTTCAGCCAACATTTCGCCATTTCGGGTTCCACTGGGCTAATAGTACAAGAACTGTTTGATCCATTTATTCGGTTGAAAAAGTTTGACAAAACCATAGCGGTGGCGGTTACTGCTGGTTTTCTTTCCTTTGTCAATACTTTAAAATTAAGGACACGTATACCTGAATCCTAGAAATCTGACCTGACTGATTAACCACAAGCGTCCAAATTACTTTAAAATTAAGAGCGGGTATACCTGAATCCTTGAAATCTGACCTGGCTGTTTAACCACAAGTGTGCAAATTACCGTCGATGTTAAAAATTCAATTCCAATTTAGTTAAATCCAATAAATTTAGTTTATCAAATTGTACGTTATTTTCTTAAAAGTTTATACTTCTCCCAAGGCACCAGTGCCTTAACGCGGCACTGCAGGCTCTTTTGAGACAGCAAGACGGGGAGTCATAAGGTTTATCACGAAGGTTTGGAAGAAATTAATGTTGTTAACCAAAACAATAGAAGTACAGATTGTGATGTCCCTTCCGTTATGAGAAAGGGAAGCTGAAGATGTTTCAAGTGTTGAAGCTTTAAATTGTTTTCGTATGCGATCTAGGCTTCGTAATCGAAATATGCTAACAGAATTGTTATATAAAAAAGTGCAGGGCGAACAGACTTCATAAAAATCAAAATCGTGACGGGTGCATTTTATTTCTGCTTATATGACCTCGAGGTTAGGGCGCTCGAATCACCATCGGCGAATCGCGGGTTTGAACCCCCGTCGCCGAACATGCTCGCTCTTTCAGCCATGGGGACGTTATGAAGTGACTGTCAATCCCAATCTTCATTGGTAAAATATTATTCCAAGAATTGGCGGTAGGTGGTGTTGACTAGCTGCCTTTTCTCTAATCTAGAGACAGATAGCCCTTTTATAGGTTTGCGCAAAATTCAAAACAAACCAAAGTTCTACGGTTTATTCATCACGCCAAAATGATGCTAGTCAGTGTGTTTTGTCTGAAATCATTCATCACAATTTATTTTAAACAATAGAGTAATAAAAACTCTAAAAATTTTCATAGTCCAATAACACAGGCCTGCGATGGTTTTATTGTCTTGAAATATTTACATGTTCTACACTAGTTCCTGTACGCTGAATCCGAAAATGATATCCATTTTTCTCCATCACGTTACATATTTTTCACATAGCGTCATAACGCAATACATAAAAGAAAGACCACAACACGTAGTTTGTGTGTAAAAGAAGTCGATTTCACATAAAATAAAAATCAGGATGAATGAGGATGCATATTCGTTTGACATCAATGTTCTTCCATTTTCTTACGTTTTTTTTTTGTATTTTTGTTAACAAACATAATAATAAAAGATGTTCATTGTGGTAAACGAAATAATAATTTAATCTAAGTAAAAGTTTTTTTCTTCCCGATTTCTTAAAATTCCTTACGTGAGAGAAAAATATAAATATTATTTTCAAAATCTGCGTAGGTGAATTATGAAAAATCCGTTACTAAAACCAAAACATCTTTTATGAATTTTAAATTCGCAGGTCTGAATAATCATCAATACGTGAAACAATCACCGTGAAATAAATTATCAAATTAATCCGCAAGTTCATAAAGCTGATCAATTATGAAAAATCATATTGGGACAAAAGTATCATAAAAATTTTGTATAGCATCAAGATATTGTACCTGGGCTCATGTTGCAATCCATTTTTTACTTGGAGAAATGAGAAGCTATATACATAGCAAAAATAATGTCAGTGTTCATAATATCCTTTGGAAGGGTCCAGTTTCACTAGAATTCAAATTTCATGTTCGGGTAGGTGAATAATGTTCTAATGAACTACAGAACGACTGAAGCAGCGCAGAGTGTTAATAAACTGTGATGCATTCAGTACTTTGTACGCTCGCTGCATTCCACGGTCATGCCTTTGAAAATTAACAAGTTACGGACTACATTAATATCTGTCAAACGAGATTTTTGAACAGTAACAGTCAGATCCGGTCGTAAAAGTCCAATATTACAATCTAGAATTAACAAACGAAACGAATAAATGAAATGTCGAATTTCGTTAAAGTTTTTTGTTTGTTTTTTTTTGTCAGACTTGCACCAAATAAACTTGCTGTATGAGTTGTTCTTTTATCGTTACATCCTTTGCAATAGATCTTGTCACACAAAAATGAGACCTCATGATAAATAATACATATACAATAGCCCTTACTTTTACGAAATACTTTATAAAACCATAATAAGGTGTGACTGAGAAATATGCACAGTCACTTTCATTTTACCGATTCTTTTATGTCTTATATTTTTGAAGCTCATCATCTCGTCTTCTTTCATATCTCCATATTTTTCTTTTGTTACTTTTGTGTAAATCTGATGCTTTCGTGTGTTATATTTTTCTGAAAGCGGAAAATTCGTGGTTATTTAAATTTTATTCTTGAACATCTCTTTGTATATCTCTTCTATATCTAATTATTAAATATCATAATACATGAAATCACTTATGGGACAAAATTGGGTCGTCATAACAAAGCAAGTAATTTTCATATATCCATGATACAAGGAGTCACATAATAGGATGATTAGTTTTGCATTTTGCGCAAAGCTACACGAGGGCTATCTGCGATAGTCGTCCCTAATTTAGTTTGTTTGTTTGTTTGTTTTTTGAATTTCGCGCAAAGCTACACGAGGGCTATCTGCGCTAGCCGTCCCTAATTTAGCAGTGTAAGACTAGAGGGAAGGCAGCTAGTCATCACTAGCTCGTGGGCTATTCTTTTGCCAACGAATAGTGGAATTGACCGTAACATTAATATATCGCCCCCACGGCTGAAAAGGTGAGCATGTTTAGTGGAACGGGGATTCGAATCCACGACCCTCAGATTACGAGTCGAGCTCCCTATCCACCTGGCCTTCATAGGATGAAATCACAATGTCATAACAAACTATGCTTCTCTTGTTGTACACAACTTTGAATTGAAAATTCTTGCTTTCATTCACCTGTGCAAACATTTTTTAAAGATCTCTCGTTTATCGAAGCGTATCAGCAACTGTCGAGATTTTCGGATACACGCTCGAATAACTTTTTTCACTCCAACTTACCACATTCAACCATCCATCAATTGACGCAGGTTCTGCTGCAAACAGTAACACTTGTTTCAGTTTTTTTAAGGAAATAGTAGTCCGACAGGTTTTACCTGGAGAAACAACGTCCTACCTCAATAATGTGTATTTCTAAACGGGAAGATACACGCAGGTAAGTCACAATGGACAAAAGACTCGATCGATCGAATGTAGCTTGCGCGTGAGTAGCTGAGGTTCAAAGACAAAGCCCGGAATTGTTGTTGTGGTGGTGATGAATTGCATACAACAATGCAATTTTACTCTGAATAACGATTGTTTGTTTAAACCAATACTCTCCCGGTGTCAACTATTTCTCAAGTACTTCAGGACATCTTTAAATATATCTGGTTTGCTATAACATAAAAAAAAGAGCTGAGGAGACAAAAGATAAATTTTATTAGTAATAACAAACAAAGAAACGACGTATAAGAGATATTGTAAGATAGTCATCTTCTATTCCCTTGGAAACGTCAGGCCAATAACCTTAAAAGTCAAATGCGAATTTATTATGGCCAAACAAACCAATGAGAAAAAAATATCGCTGTTACCAGGAAGATGTTACAGCTTTAAAGTATTAGTTTAAAGCGGTCAAGAGTGGACTGTTATAGGCAGCTACGGGTCTGGAATTATATTTGAATTCAGAATATCATAGATTCGGTAGACTCTATTTGTAGGGATGGTCAAGGTACTCAATAGGCATAATACAAATATGCATACTAAAAAATCAAAAACGACAGAGAGTTTTACTTTAAAAGTTAAATGTCACTGACTTTCATTTGTTTCTCTACCCAACAAGCCCCCCAAACGAAGCAAGAAACTATCGCTTAGATACCAAACCAGAAAGTGACCAACCTACTAAATTGTTAGTTATTCTTCTTATTTCAGTCGAGACAACTCTACAACTACTTTATCACTAACGTCAGTTTAAACTTAAATCCATTTTATATGTTTCTGGCTAGTGCACGATGTCATCGCTTAGTCGTAGTAACTAGTACTAATTTTTTTAAAAAAACATAATTCTAGTGTAAACGATGCTATCATTACCCCCTAG
>NW_013665612.1:2314623-2344428 GCF_000517525.1 Limulus polyphemus
GCTTTGTACACTATACAATCGGTGTCTTTAGGGAGCCAACCCCTATATTATGCATGAAGAGTAAAAAAAAGCATACACATCATATTAAGATGATTAAATTTCAATTATCGTTGTGTATATGCTTTTTGCTTTATCTATTTCATCAAGTAATTCTAGAATGAAAAGGCCCACCAAATTGTTTCGACAACTAGGAATATTTGTGGTAATGGAATGATTGGGATAATCCTCCTGCTATTATTATCGTTTCCTTAAACTTCGAGATGATAGGTATTATTTTTAAAAATAACTAAATATATGAATGTTGTACAAGTGATCAAATATCTTCCTAAAACAAAATCAGCCTTTTAAGGTTATACGTTCATTTCATTCTAATAACTTATTATTCACCATAAAAAAACTTCGAACGTTTCGTCCAGAAGGTCATACAAGAATGATGAAGTACAGTACATATTGGATGGTACTAAAGTTTCCATGAGTTATTAGTTGTACTTCGTAAGAGTGTAAATAATGTCATGCAAATAGTTCGATATAGTGCATTCTTTCTCATTGGTAAGTAATGACTTGGAATGTTTTATATATATTACTCAAGCAGGAACAGATACACGGTTACATGAAGTAACTCCAGTGTCTTTCTGTGGAAGATTTTTAAAAACTGTAGTTAACTCTATTTTCTATTCTTTATGAAGAAAAACCCAAGTTATAACCCGTGTGAGTTTGGTTAGCGGAGCTATTCAACTGTGCAGCTGGGCGAAATATATTGTTATTGCTTGTCTCCTGAATCAAATAAATTGCCATTAACTCGAAGAAAGTCAGAGATGTTTTCTCCTTTAGAACAAGTATGTTATCTCCGGTAAGCGGGATTGTGCTACCATTTATTTAGGACACAAGCAACCTAGGTCTGTAACCAATCTCGCGCTAATAACCGCCACAATTACTACCTCAGTAAGTAGTTTTCTCATTCAAGTTCCAAACGATGAACTTCCAGTCTTTAGAACAGGTACAAAATAAAGTCTGAACATTTTTTTTCCACACCACAAAAATAGCTTTCGTATCTTCTCTTTTATCCAGAATACATCAGGCGTTTCTATTCTGTTTAAAGCAATTTTACAAGAGGAAAATATATAGTTTTTGAATTTCGTTGCCTTCTTTTTATTCAGAATAGATCAGGTGTTTTTATTATATTAAAGGCAATTACATGAGATATCTGCTGTTTTTTGTCGTTGTTTCTGCATCCATGTTTATTTATTTCTTTTAATTTTCATTCTTTCAAATAATTAACAACGATTTTGCCGAAACAATCTGGTAAATTATGAGTCCCATAAAATTGTGATTACAACTCCTTTAATATATATTAGGCTGTCAAAAAATTAATTTCGCGTTTTGGAACACTTTCATTAACCACCCCTATAAAACGTACATCACGTATACTAGTTAAACGAATCGCCTAAACGTCACGTTAGTGTAGCCTATATATTGTGTAAAGTTTAGTATACTCTAATCCCTAATAGTGATGATACATACATTCGTCATGTAAAGCTGTTTGAATATAAGAAGAAAAACAACGCCTCTGTACAGAGCCACAAAGAATATCAAAGAAGTTTATGGAAATGTTTTGAACGTACGTAAGTATCAACGATGGTTCAGCAAATTTCGTTCAAATGACTTTAGCATTAAAAACTGTAATGACAGGATTCGACATGTTGGAAATGACATTGGTGCTCTGAAGACTCTTGTTGAGTCTAACCCAAGGCAACACAGTCGTGAAATGGCCCTGAAATTGCATATCTCTCACGAAACAATACATAAACATCTAAGGAATATAGGAAACTCCATAAGAAGGTGTTTGGGTGCCTCACGAACTCTTCGATGATCATCGTTTCCAACGTGTGAACGTTGCTTCGTCTCTCCTGGCGCGTAATGCGCGTTAACCATTTTTAGACAGAATTTTCACCAGTGATGAAAAAATGGATTCTCTATGCAAATATTAAACGAGAAAACAATGGTTCAGTCTTAGACAAAAGCCACTTTCGACCCCAAAACTTGGACTCCATCCGCAGAAAGTGATGCTTTGCATTTGGTGAGACATCAAAGGAGTAATTCATTTCGAACTCTTCAATCCACAGCGAACCGTCAATGTATAGATCTATAGTCAGCAACTGGAACGTTTAAATCAACTCCTTCATCGAAAACGCCCTTCACTGGTCAATCAGAAAGGTGTTCTTCTTCTCCACGACAATGCACGTCCACATGTGGCACGTTTGACGCAACACAAGATTAAAGAGTTGGTTTAGGAAGTTCTCCCCACCCACCATATTCTCCAGATATGCCACCATCAGATTAACATCTTTTTCGTTCGCTGCAACACCATCTTAATGGGAAGACGTATGCAAATGTGGAAGATGTTAAAGAAGACATCGACATGTTCTTTGCTTCAAAGCCAAGTGATTTCTTTAATCAAGGCATTAACAACCTGATTATAAGGTGGAAAAGCATCATCGATAAGAATGGAGACTATTTCATTTAATAAATATTTTGTTATCGGTCCTGGTTGTCAACTTATTGTCATAACGGATAATGCCTGTGGTAATAGAACCCAAATGCGTTGAGTATATCCCATCCATCAGACAATATCCAAACGCTGATGTCAGTCTAGTCAGCCGTTATGGAAAAAATCAAATAAAGGGTACGAAGCTGAGTGCTTACACCCACAACGTCTCTCTATAGGAGGTTGGGAGTTAAAACTTTATAAGAACTTTAAGGTAGGGTGTACAGTTCTAT
The DNA here is from genome assembly GCF_000517525.1 of Limulus polyphemus. Lineage (NCBI taxonomy): Eukaryota > Metazoa > Arthropoda > Merostomata > Xiphosura > Limulidae > Limulus > Limulus polyphemus. The sequence continues at coordinate 2,317,402 of NW_013665612.1, forward strand.
TTAATATCTTATAGCTCTATTCAATATTTTATAGTTCTATTTAATATTTTTTTGTAAGGGTGAAGGTTGGAAGTTTAATTAGTAGAAATATTAGGGTGGTTTTATTTCAGCTCATTTCTACTTTAAGAAACTTAAGGGTAACTGCCTTCCCACAACTGGCTACAGACAGTGAAAGGCAGTAGAGGCTGAGACATTGTGAGTGTAAGCACTCAGTGTCGTACCCTTATTTGATTGATGATTTTGTTTTTTTCCATGACGGCTGACTAGACTGACATCGTCGTTTGGATATTGTCTGATAGATGGTATATCCCAAACACATTTCAAAGCTATTACCACAGACATTATCCGTTATGCCAATAAGTAGACAACCACGACCGATAACAGTATTGTGATATTTAATTCATTATTGTTTTATAGTGCTAATTCAATTACCTATAAACAATTAATTTAATCACTAGTTTGTAATCTATTTATATTATGTATGTATATATATATATATACAAATATTGGAAAGAACTGTGTTATCTGCAATGAAATACTGGTTAATGATATTTTTAGGCAATTCTAGTTCGACCTCTTAGTTGCAATTTAAGATTGAACAAAAGAATTTTAGCAATAGAAGTACATACACCTTTATTACGTGCACACACACACATATATATATATATATATATATATATTAATTTGTTGCTTATTAGTTTTTTAAAACAATATTTTTTGGCATCCTATCACACTATACTAGAACACGTTTGAAGAGTAATTTTACTTTTATGGTTTATCGATTTATTAATTTGTTGTCACTGTAACAAAATTAGTTTTACTTTATCATCCTTCCTGGTCTTGTATTTATTTCTTTAAAAAGCTGTTTTTTTTTCATTAATATAAGATTATATCACCCCACAAGCCTTTCAAATTTTTGTATTAATATGAGGACTTCGCAGTAACAATTATAGTGAGCATTATTACGTCATGGTCTACCAAACACGGGGATCCAGCGATTATGATGAGATATTGAAAAAAAAAAAAAAGCTAATTAAGTGCAAAGTAAGGGAGAGACAGAGTCAGTCAAAACTAAAACTTCTTTATAAATAAAACCTTTAAGTGTGCAGTAAAATATAAGTATTACCTTGAAACCAAATAACAACAAAAATCAATGCAAATCATCACAATGTCTATAAATTTGAACGTGAAGTTCATATCACGAAATCACCAGACCAGAAACGTTAAATCAAAAGTAAGTCTACGAGCACTATAAAACCCGTCATAATTGTAAAAAAAAATATATCTTGACTTGAAACAAAATAAATTATGTTAAGGTACATTACGTTATGCTTCTGAATACGAGTAGCTTTACATTATAACCAACTCAGTAGGTTGAACATGGATTTGTTCTATATAGACAAAGACAAAAATAGGAAAATCAAAATTCAAGAAAGAACACCAGATACTTTTCTTTTACGATATTACTTTAAGACGTTTCATGTTTTGTCACTGGCCTCTAATTCAGTGTTTTATTCGGAGCCCTTCTATAAAAGCTGTACAAATACTTCATTGGTCCGCTAAAAACATAATTTACTTTCTTATTGAAATGTCCTTGGGAAAACAGAGTGGTTGTACAGCACAGCAAGATGAAATACGAATTAAAAATTAAATGTCAAAATAAACATAGCAAAGTTGGTCGTTATCACAAATATATTTTTGCCAGTCCATGTAATACTTTAATTTTGATATCTTTGTTCCAACTATCTTTAAAAAGAACTTAAGGTGCATTCTAATGCACGACGATTTTGAGTTGTGCAGTAATGTTTTATGTTATCAAAATTAAGGAGCAGAGAGACACACATTTATTTTATCACTGGCATCTAATTGAGTTTTCTGTTTACTTCAGCCATTCTTCTATAAAGCTATTTTCCCTGAAAATACTAGGCTAAAAGATAACGAATAAATGGTATTAACAGAAGTAAACTCTTAGTTTGACATTATTACCAAATAGTAATGACATCAAGCTATAAATTCGAATAAAAAACTTCACTTAAGTAATTTACCTTGGCGCATGTGTCTTATCGATTCACGTTAGACGCAGCCTGGTGACAGAAGTTGGTATCTTTAAATAAGCCAAACTGAGAACAAATTGTTTTGCGGTTATATCATCGCCGAAAAAAATATCTATAAAATGTCTAATTATATATGTATGTTTGTTATCTCATTCAAAAGTGTTATTAGGAGAAGTTCCTTAAATATCACTTTGATAGACGACTTGATGTAAAAGAGTTTCTTCCTCTTTAACAATTACCATGCAAGCTTTTCGTGAGATCTATGTTAATTTAACTTTTACTGCACTTAGACCTAAAACTATTTGCCGTTTTTTTTTCTTTGGTTTTGATCCAGCACTTACAGATGACCTCACTAGAGCAGGAGCTCACAAACTTCTACAGCACAAAGGTCCCCGAACATTCCGCATCCTCACTTAGACCCCCTCCCAGTGAATCTACAGCTAATGAGTATCTTAACAATATTGTGTATTTTGTACGCCCCCTCCCTCGACCATTTTCCCGCAACCCACAATTTGGGAACTCGTGCACTAAAGTACATCACTGAAAACAGTGGCTCAGTTTTTCATCAAGTTTTAACTCTTCACAACACCAGCATTAGTTAATGTCGCAATAAAAATAAGATGTTGCAACATCTTAGAAACATTACAGGATTGCCATTGAAGAAAATGAACAGTGTTTTCCTAAGTTAATAGTTAATATTCTTGAAAAACGTTGAACTAACTGGAATGCCGTAATGATTTTTAGGCTTAAGAGACTAATTTTAACATGAATACTCCTGCATTTCAGGAGCGACGAAGTTGTAAGGAAAAATATGTTATTAACTTGAAGAAAACCTATGTATTTCATCTTGTTTGCCATTCATCAACTAACGTTATCATTCTCGGAAAGTACATTACATAAATAATTTGCTTTCATTCAACTTTCGCTCAAATAGAAACCTAAAAAGCGCATGCCATACACACATATGACCGAGTAGTTACCTTGATAATCACTGTGATCGTTCATCAATGTTATGAAAATTTTCGATTGATATCACTGGTCAACAAATAACAAAATCTCTCTACTATCACAAAAAAATACAGCTGTTTCTGAGTAATTTGACGATATTTATTCTTAAAATCATGTTGAAAATTACTGATCACCTCTAGTTTTCGAGTTATGATAGATTTATTCAAAATACTCTTATATAACGTGAAAATAACAACTTCTTCTTTAATAACTTTATTTATTTATTGGAAATTGCATTTAAGAATGTATAATCTGTATGCTTTGATAAATTTCTTTGATGTTCACAGCATTGTTCAAAAATACAGCTTTCAGACTAACTTTAGATGAATCTATAAAAATTCATCATTCTTGAGGATGATGTTTGAGTTCCTAATTTTTCCATTAGTGCAACAACATTTGTAAAGAAATACAAAGTATCTTGCATGCTGTAGTGATGACGACTTCGATAAACTAAAACTCTTGTTCCTGGAGCTAATAAATTCCATTGCTGTAAGTGAGATTCAAGAAGTTCTCCATGCTGCTTTGATAGAGACAAGTTGAGAATCAGATATCATTTAGCTCTTCTTCTTCTTCTGTGATCAGATGAGTTTATGTTGAGGTGTCACGGGAATAGAATTACTAGATGAAAAAGATGAAGAGGATTCATTGTCTTATTCGCAGGATAATCCTTTTGTTTTTCAGTTCGCTGGTGAATGTGGCACTGGAAGTCCAACCCCATAAGGTACTGGTTTCCTTACAGATGCAATATCTGGATATTTAATGTATTGTATAGTTCTGCCTGAATATCCACAAACATTATTCATGCAATAATAACAGTCAGTTAGATAATCCTTGGCCTCACGCTATATCAAGGGAACTTCAAATGGCATACTTGCTCTCTTCTTATTCAACCACTGTGTCAAGCCAGATGTGCAAATTGTACAACACACATGTGGAACCCAGTGTTTTTCTTGCTTACCAATTTTACATCCAAAATAGTGGTAGTAAGCTACCTTTACCTAATGTGTGATGTTTTTCTTTCGTAAAACATTAATTTATTTCCTACAAATGTAGCAAAAACTGTTTAGATTATTTTTGAACTTTCGGACTTTACTTGAACTGGAGGCAGCCAGCATTTAAATGATTTTTTAAAAAATATAAAATAATTTACGTTTACAGAACTAGAGTTCAAAAGAGTATAAAACACAAAGTTTTGCAGAATTTGGTTATATCGCGGGTAGGATGCGAGGAAGAAGCTCAGTTTTGTTTTGACCGAGCCTGGATAGAGATGAAGTGACCAAGTGAGTGAGTGAGAGGCAACTGAGAGTGAAGTGTCTGATTCCGCCTCTTTTACGCTCAGTAGAGGGACTTCTTGAATGTTATAACAAACTGAGCACGTGAAGGTTTCATGATTCCCTCGCGGAGCAGGTGAGCGTGGGAATGAAGCAAAAGTGGTGCAATTCGCTTCAATTATAACGAAAAAATAGCATATATGAACAATATATTTGGAACTTTACACCAGTACAATACAGACAATGTTTGAAATTATCAAAAATATATGTCTTTTACCCATTAAACTGTCCAAGTAAACGTAATTTTGCAGCATAAATTTATTGTACTGAGTTGATTGCATGGTGTTTCACATATTGCTGGTAAAATATTGAGATATTATAATAACTGAAAATCTAGAAGGGGTGGACAAATTCTGACTACATTTTTAAAATCAGCACTATCAAATTACTCCGAATCACTTGAGTTCTCACCAGTATCAAATTTTTTGTTGTCCACTGTAATTTTTCCTATAATAAGGGTGTAAATATATCCTCATTTTTGCTTTAAAAGCTTCATAGTACGTTATTTTTTATATAAATATTACGCAAGCTAAATAATATATATATATAGGTGTGTTTATTTTAGAAGTTTCGCGCACAGCTACACAAGGGTTCTCTATGCATAGTCGTTCCTAATTTTGAATTGTCAGACAAGAGGGAAGGCAGACTCAAAGTCCAGCATGCTAGCTACTAGGTCACGCCTCATCATATATAGATCTGACAAAATAATGTACTAAATATTAGGACCCTAATCATGTTATGCTACATGTAAGTTGTATTATAATCTATTAGCTTTGTATAAATATAATCACCATAGATATAAGTAGTAGTAGTCTCATATTCTTTGGATTTGATTGTTACTTGGTAATGTATTTAATTTGTTCAAAGTTTTATTTGCATAACGTATTAAGTAGAACGTCTTTAAATATTATGTTATACCAACTTTTGATTTGATATGTTTACTATAGACGAAAGCAAGAATTTTAAGCTTTTTTCTTAAGATTTTGAAAAGTTTGTTTGTTTGTTTGTTTTGAATTTCGCGCAAAGCTACGCGAGGGCTATCTGCGTTAGCCGTCCCTAATTTAGCAGTGTAAGACTAGAGAGAAAATAGCTAGTCATCACCACCCACCGCCAACTCTTGGGCTACTTTTTTACCAACGAATAGTGGGATTGACCGTCACATTGTAACGCCCCCATGGCTGAAAGGCCGAGTATGTTTGGTGTGATGGGAATTCGAACCCGCGACGCTCAGATTGCGAGTCGAGCGCCGTAACCAACCTGGCCATGTCGGGCCATCTTGAAAATAAACCAGTCTTCTGTTATTGAGAATTTTTCATGTCAGCGCGTTCAATCCACTCCAGGTTTATAATGAATATTTCAATCGTTTTCTGTTTTATGTGTGTGTGTGTGTGTTTCCTCTCCCTCAGCTTGGAAGAAACAGTATCCAACAGTCTGTTCCAATCAAATGTTACTACTTATATGACAGATTATTCACATCTACATTTTAACGTTTCATTCTAGAGTTTTCTGTTTCTTATCTAGGCGGACAATACAGAATATTACGTTGTCAGCGGTAGAATGTCTCACGACAACCTCTACTGTTCTGTAACATTTAAAGCTGGTAGCTCTAAAAATGTGTATGTTGAAACACTGTCTGTGCCTGTTACATTTTACCCCTAGTTAGTATTGGTTGCAAATACAATCATTTTGAAGTACAATAACTTACAACTAAAGAACAATTCGGTTAGATTTATGCTGCTACTGATGCAATAAAGAATAACTCGTTGTAAGCTCTCTCATTTGGATTTTAATATTTTAAATCCGGTGCTCTCTTTTAAGATTATGCCATCTTGGTTGGCTATGGTGAACTATTTAAGCTGAAAAAGAGTTGAAAAAGATCTCACCTTAAGATCTTTATGGTTCTTGTATGATCGTGAATACAAGCAAAAAAAAAAAATAAACTTACAGAACAAACACCATATGTTGGCTTTACGTCAGCCTTACATCTAGAGTGATCTTGGCTTTTCTTCCAGTTTCATAAAGCTCTACCGGGAAGGACCTCGAGCGCACTCAAGAAGTACATTCTATATTACAAGGATAAAATTGTCCAACGTATAAAATTTCTTTTCTGATCCAGTCTTTTTTTAAACTTTCTTATTTCAGTATCAAGAAGAAAAAAAAAGAAACCTTGGCCAGAGGGCATAATACACCCTTGTGTCTTGGCGAGTGAGTAAATACGGTGCCCGTTTTGTGGAACGCACATATTGACTTTTAAAAACAAAGACGACTAACATATTGTTCCTTATTTGAAGTACGCCAAATACGTAATATTGTCCGTTTTATAATCTGTGAATATTTTGTTAGGTTTCCAACTAATTGTGACAAAAATGTTGTTTTACTTTATTTCGTATTTTCTGAGCGTAATCGTTAATTCATTCATCACTCAGGAAAAGCTGCAATCTTATTTTTGGAAAAGAAGTCGAACAAGTTTCATACCAATATTAATAAGAAAGACCTTACCGCACCTAACAACACCAGACCTTAGGGGGATTCTTCCAAAAAAACAGAATAAAACCTTCCATTAAACACTGAAATGTCATAGTAGTGGCACTCTAATTTTGTCACATGCAAATGCTACTCTTAAAGAGCATGTAACGAAACATCATCCCTATAAGTACTTGATCAAGCGAGTAAAAAAAAAGCCGCAAAACGAAGAATATGAACCCAATAATACTTCTATTGTAATTCATAGACCATGATAATGGGATTTGACTAATGTAAGTAGATAATGTTTTTACCCGATTAACATGACTGGCACGTGATGATGAATACAAAAATAGCCTTTTAAATTTAGTCCTGCAGGCATAATACATTATTTTCCAGAAAAAAAAGTATTCTGGTTTAGAAAAACACATGTTTAAAAGAAACGAAATTCCATAAAAAAAATAATTGTTTTAACCCTCAAATCAACCAATCGATTTTATACCTTTCAATACCAGTAAGGTCTACATATTTATCAGTTTGCCTTATGAAACACTCATTCTAAGCATTTAACCAAACATTAATAACTCATTTTATATGTAAGATACGTAAGAAACCCCAGCAATTATTTGAGGAATTAATTGGGATATGGACAATATTTTTTCGTTACATTTATTGTGTGACTCATAGGTATTGGGTATGATACATATGAAATTTGGAGCATATATCGTTTAAAAAAATGTGTTGAAAAAGTCAGCTTGGTCCATATGGGCTTCATCGATAATTCTGGTGTTAATAAGGAAGATCTATTCAACAATTTGAAAGGTGTGAGCAAAGGAATTGTCAATCCAGATGAATCTGGGATAATTGTTCTAAATATAAATGTTGTTCTTATAACTAATCCACGTAGTAATTCTTAATTGTACCTATGGATACACGTATGTTTCTATGTTTGCTTGATATCTGAATTCTTCTCGTTGTCATTGACCAAACCACTTAAAATTTACATGAAAGTTCTTAGCCTAACAGAACGTAAAAAAAGATGATGACATTTTCAAAGAATTCATGAAGAGGTCCCAAAAATGGGGACAGGAGCTTTAAGGAGATTTCAAGTCTGACTGAATCGATTTACTTGAAGGATAATCCAAATTTTGGAAATTTTCAAATTTCAGCCCCCATATGAAGGTCAAAGAGGTTTGGGGAGAACTGGGGATTGTATCCACGCATTTGCATGAAATTAGACTGACATGTAAGGAATCGTTAAAATAAAGTACTTAAGTTTAAATTTTCAAAAGATTTACAATGGGACTCCTTAAGGGGTTTCACAGAGGTTTGGGGCTTTCAGGATTGAACAAGTGGATATGTTTGAAAATACATGATGTAAATTCTTGTTCAATATAATATGTGCAATAGTATTTTGTGAACCTCCGTGTATATTTTACAAGTTATTAATATTTTGTACCTCATAATAATAAAATAATATTTTACCGTCTTTCAGTGCATGACTATTAATGAAATAATAGAAATGCATTTATTAATGGAATGATGATTTATTATTGTTTATTTATCCAAGGTAATGATATTTTTTGCTTTTTTGTTTTTCTAATAGGAACTGCACTAGATTTGTTTCAAACTGTGCTGTATCGTGCTCGAACTATATCAACCAAACAACTTATCTGGTACCCTTTATATTTCAACTAAAATGTACATAATACATTTTAAATATTTGTCACAATTAAAATTTCCTACAAAGAACAGATAAGCTATTTAATGAAACATTATGCTTATCAACACACAAATGTATAAATTATGGAAAAGTTTATATCAACAACGGTTCCTTAGCTTTCCGTGCACGTTTCTGGCTAAATGTTTCCAAACTTATACATTTTAATCTTCTTATTAAAAATAAAAGCTAATTTTAGATATATAGAAGAAAGGCTAAACTCATTTCCTAAAAGTTTACGAAAACATGAACGTCAGTTTTTTACTTTATTAAATTAATACAGACGATGTATTGTAACTCGAGTATCGGAGCCAATACATTTGATTTTGCAAGAAAATATTACTTAATGTACATGAAAAAAATATTTGTTTAAAAAATAACATTAAATCCATTAGATCTCTACCTCAAATGGTCATCATGTCAATTATCATTTTGATAGCTCTTAATTTTACCCCGTATAATATCATACACGTTCACTATTTAGGTCTAGTGAAACTGAAGCGTACATCGAGGAAGGTCAACAATAACCAGAATTTTATCTCCTGTAAGATAATTGTATGCCAGTAGAGGGGAGAAAGGCCCGTTAATTTTGTAACATCTCTCATAGAATGAGATCATAACTTATAATTAGACTTCATTTGAAAATTTATTCCCTATTGAAGTCTTGAACCGCCAAGTGAAAAATAAAAATATAAATGTCTTATATCGTACGATCGAGATGAGACCTTTATATTTTTCATCTTGCGGTTCAGGTCTTCAGTAATTTTCAGCATTTAAGCTTCGTAGAATTTAATCCCAGGTAGAATTTTTTTGACACATTGGAAAGTTTGTTTTTTGATTGATTTAAAGCAAATCTTGATAGGACTACCTGTTGTGTCCACCGTGGGGAATCGAAACCCGGATTTCGGATCTAAGTCCGTAGATTTACCGCTGTCCCACCGGGGAACATATTAAAAAGAAAATGCTTGTTAAAAGTGACGGTGAAGTCACATAAAGCATTAAATACAAATATGTTTGCAACTATTGAAATTACCATTCAGATTCAGATTCTGTTAATAACAGTAATCTTATACAAATGTGTGTAAAAAGATTTACTTATATGTGTCTATATATATATACATATATATATAATGCCAGTTTATATTCCTTATATTTAAAATAATCACGCACTTAATAACTCAAACATTTTAAAAGACGGCAATTTCATTCTCGCTAAGCCCCCTGGTGGAACAGCGGTAAGTTTACGGACTTACAACACTAAATTCCAGGGTTCGATTCACGATGGTGAACACAACAGATAGACAAATGTGATTTTGTTCTAAAACAAACAAACATTCAAGCCAAACGTTGCAGGAATTAAAATGGTGTATATTTCCTTGTTCGAATGAAGTGCATATTATAGTATTTAAATGACACAGGTCTATACTTTATACTTTCATTGTGCTTTCTTTCAAACTTTGGTCTTATTTATGGATGTTTCCATTACTCTATTATTAGAGTAATTCAAACTTTCGTTAAGTTAAAAAAATATTAGACTAAACTTATAAAGTTATGTAAAATATAAACAAATTAATTCGTTAGCTCTTTGTTTTCAACTGATAGGAACAACAACCTTTCTGGGTGTTTTTTAATTAAATATTTCAAACATAATGTGTTAACTTTTCTAGATGATATTCACTTTAAAATTATTATAGCTACAAACTTTATAATATCATTGCTTCTGTTGGACTTGTATTACAATCTTAATATGAACAGCATAGTGTCGTGTTTCTGGGATAAGTTATATAAATGAGCTTTAAGCACTAAATAATACATATAAAGTACATTGAAAATGTTCTATCAGTGAAAAATCACTTATCCTGCAGCGATAACAGAATAATAGAGATTACAGAAAACGATTACTAGGACAAGACAATGTAGGACGTGAGGGAGTAACACAGCGTTTCATACTTCTTATTTTAGAAAAATTGCATAGATCTGAACGCGTTTGCTATATACATTGATTGAAATTTCTTAAAAAGAGTGCATTACAAAATAACGTTTGAAAAATGACACTCTGAACAGAAAGAAGAATTATCGTCTATATTGAGATGTCCTTACGTATTATTTATAAGTAGGACGTTCGTTCTTTTAAAAGCTCATGATTAGTTAAAGCAGTTATTTTCGCAATTAGACACTAATGAATAGACCATTTTGTGAGATTATTAGTTCAATCGGAACATGCCTTGTTTGTCAAAACTAAATCATTTATAAAGTTAGGCGAATTAACTCAAGATTATGTCCAAATATTTTTGGTCAATGTTTCGACTATTTGTTGTTAAGCGCAAAAATACACAATAAACTATCTGAGCTCTGCTCACCACGCGTATCCATATTTGAGTTTTAGCGTTATATGCCTGAAGACTTACCGCTGAAGGGGTAATACAAAAGTAGCACGTTTGGTATAATATAGTGCAATTTTCAACCTGAATAGCCCTTTATGCGCACGAGAGATCAAAGGTCAAGTCAGAGAGCTGCTGATCTGAGGGAAAACAGCCAATCAGCAACACCCACCGCCATAAGGTATCTTTAAACCTAATAAAGTCATGGAACTCGGTCCCTTCAATCAGTAGAATCATATGTTAATCGCTAGGCCACGTCTGGCCCCGCGATTTACTGACAAGTAAACTTGCATAGCATTATAATTTCTACAGGCCTGATTTTTCTACAACAATATATACATAAGTTCATTAATTAGAAAAGAAAAACAACAATACAACCCCCCTAGTGTGTCTGTGGACTTACAACGCTGGAAACCGGGTTTCGATACCCGTGGTGGGCAGAGCACAGATAGCCCACTGTGTAGCTTTGCGCTTAATTCTAAACAAACAATATAAAACTAATCTCACAATCCCTCCACGCAACATACTGTCAATATTTTTGAAGTGTTACGTTATTTTACCTGTATCTGCATGATAATATCATATTGCTTACGGAAATTAGTTCATTGTTGGAAGTTGACTCTTGTTTATCTGATTGTTATTAAGTACAAAATTACACAATGGGCTATCTTTGCTGTACAAACCACAGGTATCGAAATCCGGTTTATTGCGCTATAAGCCCTCAGACATACCAGTGATTTGAATTTAAATATCAAAAAATAACATGAGATAGCTGAGACAAAAAATGATTTTTTTCTTCATCGTAAATGATAAGTCCATTTAACTAAACAATGAAGTAATGCGTTCTTTTTCCTGTTTTGTCTAGTGTGTGTGTGTTTTATATCAAAGCCACATCGGGCTATCTGCTGCGTCCGGCGAGAGGAATCCAGCCCCTGAATTTAGCTTTGTAAATCCGTAGGCTTATCATCGGGGGATGTTTGTGTGGTGAATGTCGCGCAAAATTACTCGAGGGCTAATCTTTCCTAATTTGGAAGTGATAAACTAGAGAGAAAGCAACTAGTTAACTCCACCCACCGCCAACTCTTGGGCTATTACCGTCACATTATAACACCCCATGGGTGAAAGGGCGAGATGTTCGGTGATGGGTTTCGATCCCACAACACGTAGGTCGAGAGTCGAACGCCCTAACCACCAGGTCATGCCAGGCCTCACATGCTTCGGAGCTTAAAGTTTACGTATAAAAGTTTATGGTTAATGTGTATGAGTAATAGACACAATTTACCATTTTTGGAAATCTTCTAAAGAAACAAAAACAATAAATAACGTTGTGACCTCATATATCAAAAGTGTAACTAATTTGATTCTTCTGTCGTCTTTTATTATAATTAACAATTTATACAATATATTTTAAAATGATATTTCTAAGTATGCTTTTTTTATCTTATTAATGCTATTTTTGAAATTGAAAGAAAAGGTTTAGAAAAATAATTACTCATTCTTCTGCCTGACAAGAATTTAAATAGTCTCAATTCTGCGTACAAAGATCATTCAAAATATTAAACAAATTTTGTGGATAGTTGTAGCCAGTAAACCCAAGTGAAAAATCTCGTAGATGTTACTAAACATCAATAATTCGTTTGGTTGATGGTTTCTATTATTTCATTATTTTATAAAATGCGTGCAAATTTGAAAATATATTTTTTGTCATACAGAAGCAAACCATGATATGCAAATTGCCAGTTTTTATCGAATTTTTTATGCGTATCTATACGGCAAATATCTCACACGATACTTAGAAAGTTTTATTCTATGAAATTCTGTGCCATTATATTTTCTCAGTGTAGGTACACGCCCTAGAAGCTAGCATAAATGTTCCAATTTATTTGCACCAAATGTCCTTCCCTATCAATCCTTTGGAAAAAGTACTTTATATTGTAGCCTTTTAATTTATTGAATACATCACGTCATTTCGACCACGTAATATACCACTATGAAGCACGAACTATATTCAATAATGCTATTATAAAAGACAAATCAATGACATACAACTTCTATCTTCTATGTCAGAAAAATAATGTTATGTCTCTTTACAACATTCATGATGTATGAAAAGTTATATTTGAAATCTAAACTCCATTCAAAAATAATTTCTCATATGTGGTTTACAATCGCTTATTTGAATAGTTACCCCTTTTTCAAGTGTTTTTATATTGTTACACAAATATTTACTACAATTATACAATTTTTGTAGGTCATCCCGTCTTTTTATTTTCTGCTATGTTAGCATCACTTACTATTCAATGGAATTTATTACCTTCTTAACCATCAGAACTTTTTTAATTGTCTTCATACGTGTTTTCTTTCAATTTAGTATGCCATGATTGCATGTAAAAATGCATTAATATACTCGAACGAACAGAAGCAGTACATTTGTAAGGCATGATATATCGAGTTTCTACAAAGTCGATTTAAAGCACCTTTTAAAAGCATAAGATTATATTTATAGATAAGTGCCTCTGAAATACTTGTATTTGTTTAGAGGTTTAGTAACTTCCTTAAATTGATATTTTGAAAAAAATACATTGCGTTGCTCTTCCCTTAAATCACTGTTATTAACTTGTTTAAAATAGAATTTGCTGTAGAAAAATAATAGCTATGTTTTCAAACAATTCAAACAAAAAAGTACATGATTCTCTTAAGAATACATCAAGCCTTCCCTATGTTACCTCATATTTTAGACTAACACCCTCTGATTGCATACTCAATACTTAATGGTTATGCTTATCTAGAACATTCGATTTGAAATTTGTCTTTAAAGCACATCGAAATATTATTTTAGAAATCCTGTAATTACCTTCACAATAACTGAGTAGGCTATATATCGACTACTAATGACACAACTATAATTATAACAAAAATAATGTTTTCCTTTGAAAATATGTTCATTTGATAAGTAATAGCAATAAACCATTTATTAAAACATAATCATACCTAGCTGGTAATCAAAATTCAAGAAATCAAGTTACTCTCACTTTCTTCGAGATACTGTTGTAAGTCACTGGGCTTATAACGTAAAAAATTATATTTCGATACCTGTGGAGGGCAGAGTACAGTTAACTCCTTATGTACCTCTGTGCTTTACAAACAAACAAAAATACTAGGTATTCTTAATTCTAATCAAGCCTTTCCTGGTAATAAACATATCATTGATGACACTATATTATTGCGTTGAATGATTAAGAAATATGTATTCAATAGGTTGTTGTTTCACGGATGAAGACCTTCTCCATTTCATACAAAGGAACATAAGTAACTTTCTTTAGATGAATCTCAGTAATTCACGTTTAATTTGAACAGTCGATAATTAAAGATGGAAGCTAACAGCGAACAAAAATATGGACCTCTGTCTGCTCCAAGGTAAGGCTAACTCAGTGCTCAAGCATAATTATTCGCCTAATTACGCTTTCCTTTGCATACATTCTATTTCTGCCATCATTAGTGACGTTGTTACGTCAGGGTTTTGGCAATGGTTGAAATTAAAACTAAAAAAAGAATAAAATGTATTAGTAATTACAAATGCTTTTTACAAACCTTAAAGAGCTCTAAGTGACCTGTTACAGTTGCTAGCATGTCTACCTTTCATAAGCAATTCTGTTGAAAAAATATACCACTCTAGTTAAAATAACGATTTTACGAAGACTTATACATAAACAAAACTTCATAATCATACACTATAACTAAGCAGTCGTGCCTAACAACTTCTTATAATTCTTCTTATGCGACTGGCGTCTCGTCTGTAAATTATCACTAGCGAAACAGTTTGTTTACTTAGGAAATGCATCCTTCATTTGGGGAAAATATAAAACGCTTTTTTTTAAAAAACATGAGCAACTACGTTTCTGTAGTATTATATAAAACATCCGAATACGGGATTTTATTTATCCGTTTCGGATATTTGCCCAAAGCTACACAAAGGCTGCCTGCACTAGCCGTCCCTAATTTTGAGCTCAGAGGCAAGAGGGAACGCAGCTAGTCAGCAACACTCTCCGCCAACTTTTCAGATACTGTAATCGAATAGTGAAGTTTGACCCTCACTCTTTTAATGAACATACTACTCCAAATTACTGAGCGCAATTTTGCGACAATGGGACGTGAAGCATGGACTCTCGGACTCACTGTTCACCGCACTAACCACAAAGTCACGCTTGGTCCCGAATAGTGAACTTAGTCTAAGTATCACACATTCTACTGAATTATATATCATAGATATGTTTTACCATGCTGGTGCTATTTTATTATAAAGATGTTATCACTGGTAATAAATGAATTTATATGATAATCATACTGAAATATTAAAGGATTAAATTACCTGTTAGAGTCGTTAAAGCAATTTCAATTACTCGTGAAACACTTCTGGTAAGTAAAATAGCCTGGAAATTAGTAAAACCCTTAAAAGGTTCGAATTACTGTTAAAGTAGTATATAGTAAAATTAAGTATATTAACCTTCATGAGGCTGATATTTCTTATAATTGTAAAAAGAAAAAGAAAAGATCTTGAATTGAAAATTTACAATGTCTCAATATACATTTAGTGATAATGAATATAATAAACTACACTCATCAGTATAAATCATCCTGTTACAAGAACTTTTTTTGTGCAAAGTTTACAAAGAAGCGGTTGTCTGCTTTATCGCGTAGACATCAAAAAGCTTTTACTATAAGTCCCTCTTCTAGTTTTACAAACTACAAGTTGATTATAACTCGATGTCACTCTTGTTTCATTCAACTAGAAAGAGGCAGTTAAGACTCTTTGTTACTTTACGGCTTTGTCGGGATTCTTAAACAGTTAAAGATTCCTTAGTGCTCATGAAAAAATCAAGAGGGAACTGATACTGAACTTAAAAAATTAATACCAACACAAAGAAAATAATGTTCATAATCTTAAAATTAAATAAATTTTAACAATACATCAATAGTACTGTCGCTTTGATTGTGTGTTCTACATGATATCTCAGTTTGCTTTAGAATACAAGTATCCGTTTTTGCATCATTTCTAATATGTAATGCTTAATAAAAAACAAGTCAAACCGTTATTAGATAGGCCTAACAGATACACTTCCAAATGTCTAAAAAAAGACATTTTTAGTTTATTAGAAATATTCACGTCTAGTGTAAAATAAGTTTAGGTGTAAATGTATAGATGGAGGGAAAAACCACACAGCCTACAGCTTTGACAGCTGATATAATTATATAAACACATATTCGGAGCCTATTTAGGAAAAGCATGAACATATTCTATTATTGAAATAGAAGGTGAGTATATTGAACATTTGTAGTGCCTAAGCTTTGTTAGAACTGCTAAGAACTCTTAATATGAAATAAAATTCACTGTTTCAAGGATATCTTGCAGCGCCATCTGTGGTTCTTATTTTAATGTTTGGCTTAATACACATGTACCAACATTTAAAGTTGTAGGTTGTATGTTATGGTTCTACCAACACCTATACATTCAAACTCAAACCTACTTTGTAAAAACCTATAGTAAAAATTAGCTTAAATACTTCAAATACTTCAAGAATAGGACGAGACAAACTGATTATACTTTTATTCGATACGAGCTAAGACTTACGAGATTTGAAGCTTGCTTAAGAGTCACAAAAAATAAAAAGCTAACTTACTGGTTATAAGTAAATGAAATTCAAAAGCATTGGATTTGCTATAATATTTCATACTGCAACTCTTTAAACTGACTCGCTAAGCTTACACATGATTCATTGTAGATAACTTATATACGTGGCCTATCACACGGAGATGGCCTGATTTGAAAAATGTTTATAGCTATTATTTTTGCAATTGCGCCCCATCTGAGAAGTCTACAAAACAAATACAATCTTTAGATAGAAAAAGTGGGATTTAGTATTTTTATGGGTGTGAAGCATTCATACAGGAGCTATTCTCAAAAAAGTATAAATTCATACCATTTGTTGCCCCCCAGTGACACAGCTGTATGTCTGCGGACTTACAACGCTAGAATCCGGGTTTAGATACCCGTGGTGGGCAGAGCACAGATAGCCCATTGTGTAGCTTTGTGCTTAAATACAAACAAAGAAACAATACCATTTGTTAAAAAAATAGTGATGAAACATTAAACCGTAATATTTTTAAGAGGCCATACTTCCTACCACTGTAAACGTAATTGTGTACGTTTTCAGAGATACTGTCTTATAAAAAAATTATGTTCGTAAGCTTTTATAGTGATAATATTACTCATTTAATGTAAGAGATTCGATTAAAAGTTGTTGTTTTCTATTTTCTTTGCTCACTTAAATGATGGAATACTCATTACATTTGTTTATTCTTCTAACCTTACGCCTTCAATGATGTCATTCATGACTCTGTCAACAAAAAGAAGTGTGTTTGTTGGAATCACTTTCTTTCTTCTTCATAGAGTGTGCCAACAGATATCAGTATTCACCAGAATTACTGAATACGTATCGCTCTGCTCAGTTACTTTGTAACTCGAAATTAAAGCAGTTATAAATCATGTTTCTTTCTAATGCAGCATCCTTCTGGAATACAGTACAAACGTAAGATAATTATGATTGATGTTCTTAAAATAGCTTCCATAAATTCATACGATCACGTCCGCTGAAACCTTGGGTGGTGAGGTGCTACGTTTGAACTAATATCTGGATTTTTAAAACATCAGTTCCTTTGCTTCAAAATCTAAAGAAAGAAGTCTAATTGTGTTTTAAAAGGCCTAAGTTCAATACATCTACAGCAAAGTCAGAATGATTATAGATCAGAGAGTTACTATTGGCAACAGTAGTCACATTACTCTATATCAGATTTGTTAATAAAATCAACCTACTTCATTTTTTAAACACCACGTCGTCCGACCGATAGTTACTCGCAAAAGAAGAAAAGAGGATATTTGTGTTTCTTAGTCTCATAGAGATGGTAGTGAGTGCTTTCATGCTCTCTTCTAATCCACGTTGACTTACTATCATTCAGTTATCTAGTTAATGTTGACTGTTCTCATTTCATATTCCAAATTAATATTAACTGTTCTCGTTCCATATTCTAATCTAAGATTGGTAGCTTTCGTTCTTTAATCTAATCTAGTGTTGAGTGCTTTCATTATTTAATCTAATCTAGTGTTGAGTGCTTTCGTTCTTTAATCTAATCTAGTGTTGAGTGCTTTCATTCTTTATTCTAAAATACTGTTGATTGTTTACACTATTTAATGTAATCCAGTGTCGATTGCTCTCTTTCCTTAATCTAATGGAAAGTTGACTGCTCTCACTATACTTATTCTATTTAGCATTGACTGGGGCATTCTGTTATCTAATACAATGTTTTCATTACGTGTTCTAATTTAGCCTTAAGTGATCTTATTTTGATTTATAATCTAGCATTGATTATTCTCATTACATTTTCCAATTACTCATTGACTGTTTTCGTTCAACTAATCTTGTTCCATATTGTAATAGGAACAGCTCAATCTTATTCCATAATGTAATCGGAACAGCTCAATCTTGTCCATATTATAATTAGAACAGCTCAGTCTTGTTCATATTATAATTGGAACAACTCAGTCTTGTTCATATTGTAATCGGAACAACTCAGTCTTGTTCCATATTGTAATAGGAACAGCTCAGTCTTGTTCCATATTGTAATCGGAACAGCTCAGTCTTGTTCCATATTGTAATAGGAACAACTCAGTCTTGACCATATTGAAATCGGAACAACTCAATCTTGTCCATATTGTAATCGGAACAGCTCAGTCTTATTCCATATTGTAATCGAGACAGTTCAATCTTGTCCATATTGTAATCGAAACAGCTCAATCTTGTTCCATATTGTACTCGAGACAGTTCAATCTTGTCCATATTGTAAGCGGAACAGCTCAGTCTTGTTCCATATTGTAATCGGAACAGTTCAATCTTGTCCATATTGTAAGCGGAACAGCTCAGTCTTGTTCCATATTGTAATAGGAACAACTCAGTCTTGATCATATTGTAATCGGAACAACTCAATCTTGTCCATATTGTAATCGGAACAGCTCAGTCTTATTCCATATTGTAATTGAGACAGTTCAATCTTGTCCATATTGTAATCGGAACAGCTCAATCTTGTTCCATATTGTAGTCGGAACAGCTCAGTCTTGTTTTATTTTGTAATCGGAACAGTTCATATCACTTATCATTTAGATAATTCATCTGGATTGTTCAGGGCTTCTTTGAGATCAAAACAATGCACAATGTAAACTTGGGAATATTAAAAATAACTTTTGTAATTTCGAAACTGTACTTTATTGATGTGGTATTTTTTGGTCTTCGTTATATATATTTAAGTACTAGATCTACAGCACAGCTTCTTCAAGTTAAGCGGATCGTATTATTGAAGGATTTGTCACTTTTCTTCTCACTTGGAAGGCAAACGTATGTAGCGGAAACGTGTCAGTTTAGAGTGTTTCTGCTTCTTTAGAAACTTGTTATTTCCGCATCAGAACAGGAAAAAAAAAGATTTTGACTGCAAATAACAAAATCAAAGAAAACTTTATCGTTCGTGTATAGCATCACTGTTGCGAAAAACGAAAATCGCTTTCCATGCTAGCTTCAATCACCATTGTTATCAAGGTTGATGTTACTGAGCCGTTATCGTACGATTATTGCTAACGAAGTAAAACGTAACATTTTCTTTACCATACAAAGAACAAAAAAATCACATAGATAAGTTCAGGTTTGTATTAAAATTATAAGAAAAATAAGAATGGAACATTGAAATAAACAAAAAAAGTTTGGTTTTGAAAACTTCTTTGATTAAAATATAATTTACAAATGTAGTGCATGAAAAGTTATTCCTTAACGCATCCAACCAAATATTAATCTTAAAAGTTATTTGAAATTTGAGAGAACCAGAAAAAAACCAGTCATGTAAATTATATTCTTACAAGATAACATTGCCCATGAGTCAGGTCTAAAAAAAAAACATTCATATAACTTAATCATATAACATATTAGATAACTTAATCAATAAGAACTACAAAGCATTTAAAGTTATGCATTTAGTAACTGTCTTTAGCATCACTGTTATGCTGATTATATTTTATCATTGACAAGATACTTTACATCTACTGTAAATAGTTTATTCAAAATTAAATGTTCTTTCCTCATAACGTCAGTTTTAATCTTTCCTATTTTATGATAACTGTAGCCATATAATCGGTTATTTTTATTTAGCAGGAAATGTGCCGTCCAGTTAAGTGTGGAAAGTAATGATATTAAGATTTTAATATTCTTAAGCAAATTAATTCAATTGTATTACAAGCTACTTGTATTAGCTTACCTTGCAGGCTAAAGGCTTGAATATCAACAGTGTGCTAGCAGATAGAAATATATCAATGACAAATTACGTTCTGAAGGTCGACATGCTCGAGAGTTCTAAGTGTAAAAATACTGAGAAATCGTTTAAAAAACTAGTCTTGTCTTAATCACTACCAAATATACTAATAAAAATGCCAATTTCCTGACTTAGCCCTTAACAATGAAACAAGCAAACCCCTAACGTTGTATAACAATAAAACAGAACACCTAAATAAAGGATGCTATTGATACCTTAGGTGTATTTTTTGAATTTCGTTTAAAGGTACTTGAGAGTTATCTGCGTAAGTCGTCCCAAATTTTGAAGAGATAATATAGAGGGAAGTAAAGCAGCTAGTCAACACCATTTACCGCCAACTCGTGAGCTATTTTAATCGAATACTGGGATTTGAGCGTCCGTCTTATAATGGGGAGTGAATCATGGATCTTCGGCATGCTAATCACTGGAACACTCTCGGTTCATACGACTTTGATTTTATTATCGTAAATGTTCACACATTTTATGGCTACGAAACTTTTATTTAAACTTCCAGTGTGAATCTAAAATATTTAAAGACAACTCAACTCCTCTCATTTTGCTAACTGCTTCTTCTTCTCAAAAATTTTACAGTAATGAATACTATAACTTTATCAAGCAATATCAAGCTTTATCAATTCTATAAATTTAGGAGGGATAAAAAGTGTTTGGTCAATACAGGGCTAGAAATGGTTAATGAACACAGAGTACTCTATATACACGTGTAGTCGCTGATTTCGACACTAAATATTTGTCAAGCTTCAATGCCTGAGGCGTCAGCGACCCTCCACTTTCCTGCTGGAGGTGCTTCGTCTTTGTGTGAGTAGATTTCCTGATCTCACAGGGAAAACCTAGTTAGTTTCTATAACTAAAGATCATGACCTATGTAGTTCAATATATCGGATAAATGTGCACACACACAGACATATATAGACAATTCATTGACATAATCTTACAAAGTATGTTTTAAAAAATTCTGCTTTTGATCACGTTCTTAAATAAATATATCTAACTAGACTGAATACTCCCTTAGGTAAATACACTATGTAGGACTTAACGTTTTATTATTGAAAGAAAAAAAAACGTGAATCAAGCTTGACGTTTTCCAACTGCCGAATTAAGTGTACCAGCCAGTCTCTTGTATAATTAAAGAACGTTGGTTACTTGGTTGGTTGTTTGTTTTAGCGCAAAGCCATAGAATAAGCTGTCTGCGCTCTGTCCACCACGGAGAATCGAACTCCGGATTTTTGTGTTAGAAATCCGTAACTCAAAAAAGAAAACTTTATAAAACATAAATACTAGGAAAATAAAGTTTCGTTATTTATGTGATTGGAAATATGTTTTTAATACACACTGACCAGCACAAATATTGTATCACTTACTATGACTAACACAAATACTGTGTCACTTAGGGTGCCTAACACAAATATTGTATCACTTAGGGTGATTCACACAAATATTGTGTCACTTAGAGCTCTCCGTTTTTTACAACCTAAATTCAGCATTTAATTTCATAATCAAATGAAAATCATCACGTACTTGGTTCTAAAAAAATCTTCTTAGAGAAACTACAATACATATAAAATTGTATATATATATATATATACGTTTGTGAGAATGAGATAAAGTTAACAAACGTTTGGAAATTTCAAACTGACGCACGACATATCTTATAATAAAACGTTTATTCTGGAAAAAACCTGACATTTTCGAAATCACACAAAGATTAGAAGTCACCGATAATTAGTAATAAAATTATAATTTTTTTATCAAGATAGTTTAAAACAAGGTTTATTTGTCTTTATAACTATCTTAGAAGCAACGTAATCCAAAGATAAAAAGAAAAAATTATTCGATGCGTCATCACACTAAAGATATTGGCGCTTTTTTGTATTTAATCTTTGATCTCAATCAGCTTCAACACATTGGTTTCAGTATCGAGTCAAGATAATGTGTACCAAGAGGGAAAAAAATGGACGCCCGAGGAACAGGGCTGCTTCTCTTTTGAAAGATAACTTCAATCTATTAGAAAAGCATTTTTATGTCTGTTATGATATCAAACCCATTAAAAGCCTCATGCACTTGAGAAAAGAAAATCAAGCACTAACTTAAAATACCAAACGGGCATAATAAGGATAGCTATTTCTAAGAATTATTTAAAACTATATTCAGGCTTTGACCAAAGTCCCGTGGTTGTTTTGAAAGGGGGAATATTTAAGTAATTTATACTATTTAAATATTTGCGTAAAACCTTGTTTACTGTTATAAGATTGTTACTATGTTTTGTTAAATATCTACAGACCGGAAGTGCAACGAATTAGGACCATGTTAATTTGCATGTTTAACTGAAGTAACGCAAAAATTATTTCTCATAGGCATTAGCTGTTAAAGCTAATGATGAGAACAATTATTAACTTACATCTGAAGATAAAAATGAGACAATGTCCACAAGCATTTCTAAAATCTGAAATAATTTCGATTTTAGCATCTTATAGCTGTAGTTAATGTGTTTATAGCTTCTTTAAATCATGAATATCCAATCTCCAAAACACGTTGGACAATAAAAAGGTAACTAAAAAATAAGAAAGTTATAAAACGATAATTTCGATTTTAGCATCTTATAGCTGTAGTTAATGTGTTTATAGCTTCTTTAAATCATGAATATCCAATCTCCAAAACACGTTGGACAATAAAAAGGTAACTAAAAAATAAGAAAGTTATAAAACGATAATTTCGATTTTAGCATATTATAGCTGTAGTTAATGTGTTTATAGCTTCTTTAAATCATGAATATCCAATCTCCAAAACACGTTGGACAATAAAAAGGTAACTAAAAAATAAGAAAGTTATAAAATGATAATTTCGAAAAGTAGGTTTCTTCTCTAAGAGTAAGAAGAATTAAAGAAAATCTATGATTGTCAAGTTTCTTACCTAATATATATTTAGATCTTTTTTAAATCCCCATAGTACCCTTCGAAACGTTTTAGAGGTTGAATGAATAAACTTAAAATATCAAAACACATAAATAACTATACCATGATTTCGTATACATCACAGTAGATATACATTTTAAGGCTAAGAACAATAGTGCAATAAACAAACCAGGACGGTAAATAATAGTTGTTGTGCAATATACTATATTACAGATAGTGAAATATGTGAAAATTATTTTCATAAAATGCCTCAAGTTGAGACAATAGTTTTTGATGTATTTTTATAGCATAATTACAGACATACATAAAATATATGTTCTCTTTAACATTAAGAGCATTTATTTCTTAGATTGTAATTTATTTCAAATTATTCCTGCACTAAAATAAAGAAATTTGTATTTGTTCTCCCGTGTTTTGTAATTGAACAATTTTATTATTGTCTTTCTTTTCTTAACATCAGAATATTTTACTCGCTTGTGAATTCATACGAGTTAAAAAATGGTGTTATCTAAGACGAACCTCAGATCCATTCAATCCTTTAAGAACAAGTATGTATTTAAGAATACAGTCTCACAAAAAAATACAATATCTTCCTCTTTTTTTCACAAAACAAGAAACTTCTTAAAATTAGTCCATTTTAAATCAACCTTTCTGAATAAGACTGAGAGTAAAACATACAAAAAAGATGTCAATCGACAAAGATATTTGGGATTAATATATTGTTGTTTACGTCTTTTTAATGGATGAGCATGATATTTATGAGGTGTTCACTACACATTGTTATAAACATAACTTCTTAGAGATATATTTTCTACATAGTTTTGCTTCATCCGAATATAAGCTCTCGATATATTAACTTGATTTAAATTTTTACTGCAGAATTGTAATTTAATCTAAAAAGGCCGAAGGTTTCTATAAAAATTCAAGAGAGGGACCTATGCAAGCCTCAATACTAACTCCTTTTTATGAGAAGTAATAACTGAAAATGATAATGGATTCATAAAAAAAAAATACAAAAACTTGTTGGACTTGTGCTTGCCCATTTGTAATGCAGTTTTAAGAGCAATCTTACAAACGTGCAAGATGATATTTTTGATAATTATGCATGAGGCCTAATTTTTTTAAGTTTCTTAAAATATAGTTTATTCACAAGTTAGCACATCATTACAAAAATGTGTTCTAAAACGTTTAGAAATCAACAGACCTTTAAGAATTGTTTCTGAATGTATAATCTAACTACATAATCTACATTTTGTGAAAATTGCTTTTTAATAGATAGGTTAAACGGACATTATTGAGCTAGCTGTCGGATTCAACTTTATACAATCGCTTTACTGTAAAAGAAGTTCCTCATATTAATGCAAGTTTACGAAAAACAAACATCTATATACTAGAGACACAGCGATTTATAATTGTTTTTATAAAAAAATTCGTCACAAATTATTTATAATAAACGAAAATTTCAAGTTATTCACATGATAGACCTTTAATAGCATTGGAATGTAACGAAAGTTAATTACAACCATGAATGATTCATCATCTTTAAATACCTATTACTCAAAGAATGTGTTGATTCATATTAAAAAATATACAAGTTTAAAGCGTAAACAGTGAAATAGAAGACGTATTATGACCTAAACTAAAATTAGCAGTTAAAGAAATTCTAAAATATATAAGTGGAGGAGTTTTATACTAGAAACATGTGTTCATATTGGTGTAAAAGAAAGTAAAAATATACTATGCATAGTTAAAAATAAAATAATATATATAATAAAACTAATTAATTCACATTGACAATAAATCCAGTAAGTTATTTAACATAAGATATTAAACTTTTCCGAACAGGTATAGTTTCTGATTAGCACACTATAGCAACAAAACGTTATTAAGATTAATTTAATTACTTAATACTTGCACGAATTAATATTAATGTTGCTTGGTGGCCATGCCATGAACAACTTTGACAAGGAGTATTAAGATAAAATTTTATACATAGTTGTTGGTATTAGAAATGTTTAGATGAAGAAACAATGCACCACCACCATGCACTGATGTTTTTCGTTTTGTTGTTTCTGTTATTAATGTAACGAACAAAATGTCCATGAATATTTTAACCCTCTTGACGTATTTCATCAGTTACGAGTAAATCTATTTTTGCCCTAATGTTTAATTGATACAAGCGTGATTACAGATCTGTGTACATCATTGTAGAGACATCTTTCGGCTGTATGTGTATTTGAGTAACTGAAAAATAATATTCTTCACGAAAAATGTTGAATAAAAGAACGATGAGCTTAGAGCTTACTGCTAGAAATCTAAAATAATATGATAATATATCGCATCTCCCACAAGCGAATAATTTATCATTTGATTTTGCAGTGAAGAATGAATATAGCGTAAAATGGAAGATTTTGTACTAATCGCTTTCATTACTATTATTTTTTACAATCTTTTAGCCTTTGGTAAGTACATTTAATACATAAAAGCAAATAACGACAGCAATATATAGTTTACATAATAATAACACAATAATAACATATCTATTGAAGTGTTTATTCATTTATCTACTGTAAGATTTTTTTTCAAGTTTTTATGTGTTCATCGTTTCAATTATTGGTCCAGCTTTTCCGCTAGACGTCTCCAGTGCTTAGAGATTAGTTAAATAATGTTTCAATACTTCCATACATGGTTGTATCAAACTGTTATATATAAGTTTTTGGATGACTTTTTCCTTTGGAGTTACATACTTAGTAAACTGGATGCTTATTTTATTTCAAATAAAATATATCTAATAAAGAAGATACCCAAATGATGAAACAAGTATTCTAATTGGGATAAGTAAGAACGTGAAGGCAGTGTATTAAATTAGCTATATTCATTATTACACGCGTTGATTTTTAGTTCTGATCTATGAAGGTAGCTTGCTTTGATCAGAAGTTAATAGTAATGATATAGTTCCGTCTGATTTACATCAGACATATATAGAAAAGATATATTTTCATGATATCAATTAATGGGTAAGTTAAATGTATTCTGGTGCTTACACAACCACTGCCTAAAAGGATAAGGATAAAGTTCAGGTGAAAAGTTTGACGCGGATAATTTTGTTATTAAGAAATGCACAATTTCTAGTTGCAAAAACAAAAAGCGAGTTTATTAAGCACGGGAAATTGAACACCTGTCATCAAATCTATAAAATCCGAATGGTGGTAAACTTTAGAATGACCTTGTGAAACTAAGGTGTTTATACGTTCTCAATTTAAAGGTTACAGTTACACTTACCTTTATACAAAGTTAGATTAGATTTTTTGCAGCTAAAGTAGGTTTTGTGGACTTGTCATGTTAGAAAAAAAGTATCAGCCTAAAGCATATACAAAAGTGAAATAATACTACGCATCTTACACAAAATTCTACTAAAACTTTATTGCACAGAAAACCTAACGTAATCTTAACTGAAAAAAAAAAATCCACATATGATAGATATTTGACAGGTTTGGATATCGGTGAAGGTTGAGAAAAAATTGCAAAATGAAGAGACTCATCTAAAATCGGTTTCAAAAATTAGCTATTCTGGAATTATTTCAGTTGCGTGTGCATTATTAGTACTAAAATAGTTGTATTATAAGTTAGATATCAGTGAAGAGTATATGTTTGTTTGTTTGTTTTTTTTTAATTTCGCGCAAAGCTACACGAGGGCTATCTGTGCTAGGCGTCCCTAATTTACCAGTGTAAGAC
>NW_013665612.1:2344728-2354182 GCF_000517525.1 Limulus polyphemus
AGCGTTGTAAGTCCTCAGACATACCGCTGTGTCACTGGGGGGCTCGAGCGCCTTAACCACCTGGCCATGCCGGGCCGAAAAGTATATGATTAGATTCTCCGGAGACATAAGTTCGTGACAAATAAACGTTTAGAGAACATAACTATCTACTCCTCATGACACGTAAGGTGTATTACACATCGCGTAAATAACATTTAAGTTATAACGTTTCTGTAAATAAAATTACAAACACACTTTTTTATTATTACCAGCAGACTGTAAATCTAAGAATCCTTGTTTCGCGTCTCAATGCCGCAAAAACGTTTTCCGCACTATAAGGCCGTTAATATGTTGAGATAGGGACGATTAATTCTTTGTTAACTCCCTGCCTTCCTTCTAGTCTGTAATTTCAAAATTAGGGACGGCTAATGCAGACAGCCCTTGTATAGCTTTACCCAAATTTCGGTAAAAGTTAGTTTATTAAATATTACAAATATCAGAAACTAAAAAGCCAGTTCTTATGCATTATCCAGAATTACCTTTAATTATATTAGTGATTTAATAAATACCAATTTTAATATAATTTATCTAAATTTCCCAAAAAACCTCTATCTGAGACAAATTTTACGTACGCAGGTTTCTTGACCTTGATAGTTAACATTCATATTAATTATTAAATATATGTTCATATTCTTATTTTGCCGTCCAGTTATATTTTTACATTATTAATATATGATATGCTGTATTTCAAACGCACAACAAAAGATATTCGGAACATTTCATCCATATTTAATTAAAGTTTCGTTAGGTAATTCAAGATACAAATAACAAGTTTTTGTAACTGTATAACAGATTATCTCTTCGCAATCTTGGTTTAACTACAGTTAATCCTCTATATAAACCATATAGAACTTCTCGAGTATGCCCTTCTACTTAACATAGAAGCAAAATGAAAGAGGTTTTTAGTCATTATAAACATACCAGATATTAAAATGCAATAAAAAATTAGCTAATCCTAGTGAAACTTAGCCAGTGTAAAACGTAAAAGAAAGTACATATAGCATCAATGTTATATCATTTAATCAACATTCAAAGGAACGAAATATCACGTTTGGTGTTTAAAATAAATTTTGAATGGAGATTAATAGTTCATTTTCATACAAACTGCTTAAGTTAGCTAAGAAGCCATCAACTCCAAGTTGGTTATCAAGATAAACAACTCTAAAACGTTAAAATTACAAATTTCCTTGATATGACAACTTTATTTGATGATAACACAATTACCCATTTTCGAGGTAGAACAAATAATATAACATTGATGTTTTCTTAACTTTATTTTAAATTTTGTACTGGCAAAGGTTGACTAGGATTCAGTATTTCTTTTACTAAATCTTCATTTTTGGCAAGTTTATAATGGCTTGAAAATAGAAAATATCTTTAATTTCTTATTGTTTCACGTGTACTTGTTAAAAATACACTAAACAGCTTTACAATGAAACGCTTACAAAATACTATGGTTGATAAAAATGAATCTACAAATTACAATAAGGTTAAAATAACTATACAATCATCAAGCCCAGTTATTAGAGAAATACCTTAGAGCTTAATTTTGCATCACGAAAACATTCAAGAGGTAACCACACCGCTAGAATACGTGCAAGCAAAATGACGTGTTATTACACAAGCTTTACAACAGGCGAGATAACTATTAGTACAGAATGAATTGAAAATCTCATCACCCGTGTCTAGCCAAGCGTCAAGTACTACGCTATGTCTAGAGTTAGATAACATCTAAACCCAGCAAATGAATTAATGCACAAAATTTTGTATTCACGCAATCGAGTTGGATATACATATATGTGTGTATGTGTGTAAATATATATATATATATGTATATTCAGTAATTACACTTTTTCTTAGCTGAAAGTTGTACCTGTGTACTACAAATATTTTTTACGAAATGAAAATATCCGAATTCAAAGCGTTTACTTTACTGAACCATAAATGTTTTCGTCCTACTACAGTCGACGTTTTTCACTATGACTGAAGAAAATATTTTTAATTTCTAGCAAAATTAAATGGAAAAAGGTGAAGTTCTGACTTTGAGGTCTCTTTAGCTTTTTTACTATGGCTAAAGAAAATAATTTTAATTTCCATCAAAATTAAATGGAAAAAAGTGAAGTTCTGACTTCGAGGCCTCTTTAGCTTTTCTGTTTTGATGAAAAAATCTCAATTACCTTTTGATTAAAAAAATATATTATAGTGTTGCTTTTGTTTGTTTGTTTGTTTGTTTGTTTTAGAAAACCTATTCCAATTGTATACGAGTAAAAGTCTTTAAGGTAAGTAATGCGCAGTGTCATCAAATCGCTCGTGCTGGAATGGCATGCAAAACTCTATTGCTCATCCTTATAGAAGAAATTGTGTTTCAATCTGTCTTTTGATTTTTTTTAAAAATATCAAAGTACTTATTGCTTTAGCAAAAAAAATCCCAAATTTGTTTCAGAAAAAGTTCCAGGTAAGTAATGTGCGGTTGCATCACACGTCTCGTGCTGGAATGTCACGCAAAACTCTATTGCAAGTTTACATCATCCCCCCCCCCTTCCATCCTTCTATGCACATACCCTCTGCCGTTTGGGTCAGCCATGAGATACTGCCAGAATTACTTTTTAACTGTCATTCAGTTATGCATCAGAAAACGCCCGGAGGGCAGCAGGTGCAACACGAGATTATCTATATATTATACAGTTGAAAGTAGGAGCTGAAATAACTCTCTCCAAGTTTTACCGTTTTTGTAATAACTATACGTGTTGGTTGTATTAAAAATATTAGTAACAGCTACAAGTTTACCCTTTTACAGTCGTTAAAAATAGAAATATTTATTTCTAGGCTTCATTATTTCATCTTTTACGTAATGGTCCAAAGAAAACCAGATCAAGCTTACGAATAGTGAAACTAAGTAATAATGCGAAGCGTCCGATGTAATTTAAAACAAAAAACAAAAAAAAACTCTTCCTTTAATAAATACTGGCTAATTATATATATATATATATATATTCCACGCACATACAGTTTAGTTATTTAAAAATAGAGGTTCTGTGTTTGGACACAGAAGGATAGGTGATTTTCTATATCTCTTACCAAGTTTAATCATAAATGAATGTCGTGCATCAGAGTGTACATGCCAGTCACTCTAGCAAGATGTGATGTAAATTATTATTTTAATTTGATAGTTTAACGTAAAAATTTTCAACACATCCATGGCATGTGAAATAATTTCTGTAGTTTGACACTATGGCGGGTAACTTTCCCTCTTACCCACTTCACTCAAAAGTGCTTCAAACTACTCATGAAGATCTTTCTTCAATGTAAACCTTATTACACATACACAATACTTATTGCTGCAGGTGAGTATTGAGACTAACCAAGAATCACAGGTTTGTTGGATGCAAAATATTATACCGTTACGTTAAAACGTTCTCATCATAAATATGAAACTTGCAGGTTAAAATATTAATAAAGTGTTAATCCCATATAATGTAACTACCTCTATGAAAAACTAGTTTAACTATAGCGTGATAGTAGTCCTTAATAAATTTTTGAGGTATGTTATAAAAATTTCTACTTAAAATTCAGTGGACAAAGAATTATAAAAAAGGTGTAATCCGATAAGAACAAAACAGAAACTGAGCAATCAACAATGAATGTAATTTTTATTTTATGTAAAAATAACTAGGAAAAAGTAATAGGACAAATTGTATAGAAAAGAATATTTAAGAGTAACTTCTGATAAAAATGTGAGAATTTAGATTTAAAGAATTACGAACTATTATGCTGAAACTTAGTACTGCGTTCAAGATATCTTATTATTCAGCAATGCTAGTGTTATAACTCTTATAAAAATAAACCCCTAACACAAAATATGATATGCACTACCGGCACTTGTGTTTAAATTTTTTTAATTATAATAAATATATATGATCTTGTTTTTCATTTAAATGTAATACTAAATTTCAAGTGTTTAGTAAATAAATAATCAAACCTAAACAAGAACCTACCAAAAAAATAGAAAAATTGCGAGTCTAAGTTGTGTTTGATTTTGTAATTTTTACCAAACTTTACTAATTAATTCCTTTCAAGAAACTGCGATATTGGCTGATCCCATCTCTCAACGGATGGAAAACTTCCGACAAGTGAATAGTGCGTTTTCTATTAATGATTTTGTAGATCCGTTTGTTGGTGACCCCATTTCCATAATAATTATTCATCAGAAAGCAAATCATCATAACGTTACGCTGTGCAACTTAAGTCTCGTTGCATAGTACAATATCAAAGTTAGTTTATGTCATAGTTTGTTTGTTTGTTTGTTTTGAATTTCGCGCAAAACTACACGAGGGCTATCTGCGCTAGCCGTCCCTAATTTACCAGTGTAAGACTAGAGGGAAGGCAGCTAGTCATCGCCACCCACCACCAACTCTTAGGCTACTCTTTTACCAACGAATAATGTGATTGACCGCAACATTATAACGCCCCCACGGCTGAAAGGGCGAGCATGTTTGGTGTGACGGAGATTCGAACCCGCGACCCTCAGATTGCGAGTTGAGCGCCCTAACCACCTGGTCATGCCGGGCCCTTATGTCATAGAATATTTGACAAAGTTACATTATAGTGACTGTGACTGATTTATAGCTTACAGTGTTATATCAATGAGATTAATAGAATAAATATAATATTCAATTGTTCACGAAACTAGCTGTAATACAATGAAAAACTAACTGTAATGCAATGAAAATGGTACTTTGTTTATACCTGCATCTAATGACAACTGGTCTCCGTTGGTGTTCCATCAGGAATGTGGGGTATGTTCCCTGCATACTGGACCCATGCCGTTTCTCACGCTCAAAACTGTTCACGTGTGGCTTGGTAAACCACTGGCATTAAACCGTGCAGTTGACAACACACTGAAACTAATGCTTTTGTTTTCTCTGAAGCACTCATGAAAGACGATCTGGTAAGGTTGTTAACTTTCTGTTTTTGGTTAAAACTCCAAACTTTTAACTAAGTGAACTTCTGACATTCGACTGTATTTTTATATTTGTGTCACTTGGCCCAAGAACAGGTGGTGAATCTTTGTCTTTACGTCTTAGTACAAACTAGAAGCACAAATATTTCTCATGAGCACGCGTATTGGTGTAGTTACTGACTGGCAAATATATAAATTGTATAAAAATCGTATAAGTATGAACTCAGTCACGTAAATATATCCAGCATACAGGGACAAATCAAACAACAACAAAAACACATTAATTTAGAGAAAGCTCAAAAATCAGATTATGTTAGGGTATTAATGTAGTTACACAGATAGGATAAAAAGTAATGTCAGATTTTGCATAATAAGCTAGAAATCAGTAAACTACTAAAACATGAAAAAAATGAGTATAAAGTGCACAGTGCAACAAAGTTAAATTAATCCGTTCCGTGTCTGAATGGTACACGAGCTAGTACTTAACTCCAGTTTCCAATGGCACAAGCAGATGAGCATGGTTACCTATTCTCTTTGGACGTGATGTAGTCCATCGCAGGTAGGGCTGGGACTCATTTTACAGTTGGGTAGACTGAAGCAAATATATGGTTAATGTCTTGCCCAAGGACATAATGACGAGGCACGAGCAAACTTCGAACTCGCAACCTCTCGATTACGAATCAAAACCACTAACCACTTAGCCACGCCGTCCCCAGGGTAACAACCTTAGTGATGCTAAAATACAGAGATTCGACATCGTGATGGTAGGTAAATTGCAATATGGTATAGCTAAAACGTACAATTCAAGTTAGGAAAAATATAAATGACTGACATAAGAATGAGAGACTTTTACATTACCATTTAAATCAGCAAGAACTTTAACTATGAAAATCCAGTGATGGTATAAAACGTTTTCTTTGATGTAAAGAATCATAACGCTTAAGCTGTAATATCGACGGAATTAGCCAAGTCTGTAAAGAATGGCAATTTCTAATTACCAGAAGTTCGTATTCATAAACCCAGAAGGGATTCCCATCAGTGGAAAAAGAAGTAAACATATAAGTCCCCAATTCCGTACCCCCAAGTAACATTCAGTCTTTGATTTTTTTTTTATTATTTCTGTTACCTTCATGTTAAGTACAAATAGTGTTTTTCGTTTGAGTTGAATGTCCACAGTGGATCAGCGGAACGTTCACAAACTTACGGATGGTGGATATAGTGCAGATAGCTCATTGTGTATGTTTGTGTGTATAGTTATGAGTTAAAAACATGCAATCAAATACATGAATTGAAAGGAGGAGTGCTAATCTAATTTCAACTTTTCACGTTATTCCATTTGTTATTATTGTGATTCTTCTAAGCATGTTTAGACGTTTCTTGCTCTACTGTCTTCCTCAGGCAACCCTTCAGAATATCTAAGTTCACGTGCTCCCTACAAGAAACATTTGGACAAGACAAGTTTCTCCAGCTCACGCTCTGGATATGGAGAGTTGTATATAATATCTTGATGTGCCACTGAGTAAAAAATTGGCCATTGTTTCATCCTTCGTTATATATTTGAGTCTCCCCATTAACATGTTTTATAATAAGCTGCCTTGAGGCCTAACGATGGAGTTATATTAGAAAAGCAAGGTCAGATAAAGTGACTACGCCTAGAATTTGATCAAATATAAAAGTAACCGAAGTGACTTGGTAGTGGTAGCGTAAGTCTGCAAATTTTTCTTTTTAAACTCAAACAACAAGAGCCCGTTTCAGGTGTGTTTATATGTAGAGGTAAAACATGTTTTGATTTTTCCACGCTACACTTGTTTCGTCATGGAAAACCTATACAAGTAAACTTTGAGAAGGTTAATATGTATGCGGTTTTAAAACTTAAAAGTCAAGTGTTTCTTAAACATTTCAACAGAGGTCACTGTGAAAAATCCCCTTAGGTTAATAACGTTTCAAAAAGTTAATGGCAAATTTAGCTAAGTTTGGAAAGAATTAAAGCTATTAAATAAATTATTAATTATAAATTATTAAGCATTTCTACGTAAAAATAACTATGAATATTTTGTTTTTTCTTCAAATTACGAATGTGGCAGTTTAAGAATACTTAAGCGTGTACAAGATTATTATTATAATACAAGCCAATTATTTTTAACGAGCTACATTGTATGAAATTCCAAAAAATTAAAACTGTGTAATCTTTTCATCTTGTCCACCTACAAAAAAATATATTCATTTTTGCCATTATGAATAAAAAATTAAAATTAATGAAGCATAAGTTCTTAGAAACTATAGACATACCACATTATGAAATTAAGACTCAAATAAAATAGTTGAAACGAAATTTATAGCGTTTTTGTTTTGTTACTAACTCCGTAGTTAATGTAATTATAAAACATGAAATCAAAATTTCAGATATAAAGTATTCTACTTCATTGCTTCTTCAGATCTTATTTTAAAGAAGTTATCTGATTAATATAGCATTCGATGTTTAAAATAGTAACTAAGTAAAGGGGCTTGGCATGACCTGGTGGTTAGGTCACTCGAATTTTAATCTGCAGATCACTGGTTCGAATCTCTTTACCGAATATTTTTGGCCTGTCGGCTGTGGGGGTGTTATTATAGGAACAGTCAATCCCAATTTTTCTTAGTAAGCTCAATATTTGGGAGTAGGTGGTGTTGACTAGATGTCTTCCCTCAAGTTTTATATTAGGGGCGGTTAGCACACATTGATCTGGAGTAGCTTTGTACGAAATTCAAGAAACAAATAAAGATCTTAAGTTTCTGGTTGAATAACGGAGTAGGAACACTTCGATTATTGTGTGTCCTTCGTATTCTGAATGACACGTTTAAAGAAATACAGAGTAAAATAACAGGAACAACAAAAATTACAAATACAAGGAAAAGAATGGTATGTATAATCCGAAGATAATGTTATGCACTTAACTATAAAATGCAAAATTGCTTTTAACCCAGGAATTTTTAATAAAGGAAATCCGGAAAATGCAATTTAATGTAACAATATAATATTTTTAAGATAATGTAAACATTTTAAAGAATTGGAAACAACAAAGACAATTGCATGTTTCATCCATTACAACCATGGCTTCATCAAGTATCTTTACTGGCTAAACAATGATCGCAATAAATGAAATATTTGTGAAATCTAGATTTTTTCATTGGTTTCTTCAATTCTGTAATTATGGAGTTTCATAAAAGTACCAACGGTTTCAAATATTAATTCTATAAATAGTTGTATAATTTATATTTTTAATCATTATAATTATTTGCAGTGCGTTTTGAAAAGCATGAATCTTTATACTTTTTTATCAAGGAATAACATTATAAATATTTTAGAATTTCTGCAACCAGTACCATCACCAAGACCACCA
This sequence comes from Limulus polyphemus, assembly GCF_000517525.1. Lineage (NCBI taxonomy): Eukaryota > Metazoa > Arthropoda > Merostomata > Xiphosura > Limulidae > Limulus > Limulus polyphemus. The sequence continues at coordinate 2,353,108 of NW_013665612.1, forward strand.
ATTAGATTTATTTCGGCTGGTAAATACAGTTTTCAATAATTTTGAGGTATTTTTTAAAACGGCTAATTTACAATCATACTTTTTCGATGTACGTTGTTTTAAAATTACCTCTAACTTTACTGTCTTCTTATATGTATGTTGTTTGAAGTTAAGCACAAAGCAACAGAATGGGCTATCTGTGCTCACCACGGGTATCGAAACATACCGTTCTGCCACTGGAGAAGTTATATGTATAACAACATCTTATACCATAGACATACCCACCTAATCTTTCATTACTTTCTTGTCAGCCATTTACCATTTCACTGTACCCAGGTATTGAAGAAAATTCCAAGATATTGTCCATCTGCGTTTCTTATATCCCAATATCCCAAGTAATTTATTGATAATGAATAGTAGCAATGTAATAAGAAAGTACGTTTATAACAAGTTCTGCAAAATTAATTACTTTTCCGATTGATCATGAATGTTAAACCTCCATATTGAAATTTTTGAGGAAGATCAAGTTATAAAACAATACATCTGGCCAGCGGGCTTAAAGTCATTTTACGAGATAAGCCGTCTGGGTTAAAAGTTGGCGTTGGCCGCTACGATACATGTATTATGATAATTACTGATTAATTCTATATATTACCTGCTCGTATTGCTTACCTTAATAATGTGTACGTATTTAGATACTGTCAAATGTTGTTTTAATACGAAATACTAAAACTTAATTTACACTCAATTTACATAAGATAGTAATAATGCACTATTATTATTTCTTCAAATCATCATAAGATGGACAAATGGACACCACTAGCTTTCTTAACCCAACAGTTTGTAAGGAATATCAATTGCTAAAGTTTCAAGTTTATCAAAATATTACTCTAATGTTAGCGACCAGAAATTTCTATTTCGATTCTTGTTATCCACTAACAGCCAATAAACTGTTAACTTGGAGTAATTGGCTGCAAACAAAACTGCTACAATTTCCAAGTAATTTAACCATGTGATCTTGGTCCTGTATATTTATGAATCTCTATCTAGTCATGTCTAAGTAGTCGAGCAAACAGCCCTCAAGAGAACTAGAGAA
>NW_013665612.1:2355182-2386083 GCF_000517525.1 Limulus polyphemus
GTGTAGAACTAGCTTATCATCTCTTTTTTTCACTTGATTGTGTAACAGTTCTACACTTCACAAATAGTTCCATTGTGTAGAACTGTTACACAATCAAGTGAAAAAAAAGAGATGATAAGCAATGGAACTATTTGTGAAGTGTAGAACTGTTACACAATCAAGTGAAAAAAAAGAGATGATAAGCTAATGGAACTATTTGTGAAGTGTAGTACAGTTACACAATCAAATTAAGAGAAGAGGTGAAAAAGCACTAAATGCTACAAGTTTTACATTTACGGACATAGTCTTGAAAAGGGAAGAAGGATCAGTGTAATTACCCGCGAAATATATGAACCATGATTTAGTGGTGTAAATCATTTAGCATTTAACCTAAATCATATACACTATCATGAAGAGAGAAAGAGGTCGTTATAGTACCTGACCCTCCCAAGCCGTACAAACACGACAAGAAAACAAGTAATCGAGAAGAAGCGCATTATGACAATTAAGTGGTGTTGTAAAATATTTTCAATTATCATTTTTTTCCTTTATTTATTAAGTAAAATTTAACAATTTTTAAAGTATCTTTTATTCATGAAATGACATAGCCTTTCACTTGGAATAAAACATTAATTTCCACGGAATTTGGAAAAATACCCTGCAGATTCCGTTTGGGCCTGTCCATCAGTTACCCTGTACAAAGGTAAACGCTAGAACAAGACTATTCCTTTAGTAATGATGAACATGATACACATAAAGCAGTAAATTTTGCAAAACGTTGAGATTGTAACGATGAAGGCGGTCTCTGCTCTAATTAAGGTATGCTGTTAGGCCTAGAAATACTAACCTGTTTACAATAATATTATATTAATTATTTGGCTAGGAACGAAAAGCCAGAAGGTAGCAAATACATTTACTTTCATAACGTAGGTGGCTACGTGGGTTTCATCCTGTATTTTAAAGTTACCCGCGGGGTATACAGTTGCTCGTGTTTCAACATAATCTAATTCCATTTTCCACCCTCTCTGTCGGAAGTCTTTTCAACAAACAACATAAAAGAGTTATCGCTGAAAATTCCTCAGAAAATGATCGAGTTGTCTTTTGAAGATGGGATTTAGAAACCTTTCTTCTCTCCACCTTATTACGATTCATTTATATTCGCTACAAAAGCTGAAGAAACCTCGAAGCTAGGTTTAATGTGGGCCTCTAAGCTGTAGGAAATTCCCGTTACTGAGATCGATATAAGATAAGATCCAAGTCCCTAGTTCTCTCATCCTCAGCCGTGTTGGCTCAAATTGTTTTTTGTGACTTTTAAATACACCAATACCTCATTAGTGGTTGAAGCCTCGGGTTTTACATTGTTCAAATATGTAAGTTTTGTATCATTTTGTACTTAAATGGATTTTTTTTTTTCGATAATCACCAACATCTATCTGAATATCGCATGCGCTCTTGAACGTCATGTTATCCTACCTGAAACTTTACATGAAATACAACGCTAATATACAGAGACATGTACAAGGAACTGTAACATCCTCTGGTTCTCTCTTAACTCTTGTATTATGATTCTTCTGTTGGCAACTACTTTCTTATTTCAATTGGCTATTAATTTGATATTTTTATCCTGAACGAATCCTGTTTGTTTGTTTGTTTTTCAATTTCGCGCAAAGCTACACGAGAGCTATCTGCGCTAGCCGTCCCTAATTTAGCAGTGTAAGACTAGAGGGAAGGCAGCTAGTCATCCCCACCCACCGCCAACTCTTGGGCTACTCTTTTACCAACGAATAGTGGGATTGACCGTCACATTATAACGCCCCCCCCCCACGGCTGAAAGGGCGAGCATGTTTGGTGTGACGGGGATTCGAACCCGCAGACTGCGAGTAGAGCGCCCTAACCACCTGGCGAACGCATCCTGTGTGACATATGGGTCAAATGGTCATGTCAGAAACTCCAATGCTCAAACATAGCCGTTCCTAATTTAAAACCACAGACCAGAGGGATGACAACCAGTCAGCAGCGCCAGCTGACTACATTTTTACCCTTAAACCCAATAGCAAAATAGACTGTCACTTTTATCACGCACCCACATAAAAAAAATACGGAGTGAATTTAACAGCATTTTGCGAATTCAAACCTTGAATGTTCCAAACCACAGAAGTAATAATATGTTCAAAACAGCAGCAAACCTACACTACTGGTAGATTTTTATTTTTATTCAATGCAGAGAAATCTTTTTTTTTGAGCATTTGCTTATTAAAAATCAAATTTCTTAAAAAAAACATGGGTTCAAAAAATACTCAAATCGCAATTTAGGTTTGTTTGTTTGTAATTAAGCACAATGGGCTATCTGTGCTCTGCCCACCACACGTATCGAAACCCGGATTATAGCGTTGTAAGTCCGCAGACATACCGCTGTGCGAGTTAACCACAACATCAGTCTATAGCGCCGCAGGACAGAACCGGTTTTTCTTGATATATTATATACAAACTATCTTTTGGAGATGAAACAACAGCTGGTCAGCTGTACACTTGTACAATTTCAGAGAAATTTTAGTTGGATGGAATAATACTCTTTGGTTATGAATACGTAATTACCTTTTTAATGACGTTTAAAATGAAAACGTATTTATTAGTTTACAAGTAAAACTTTTTTTTTATCAGCTACATTGAACCTAGGACGTGTGACCTTCGAAACTTTCAATCTAAGTTCTTTTTGTTATTTCATCCCGTTCGCTAAAATTGCGTTAACCTTTGACTTTTGAACTATTAGAAACCTGACTAACTGGATTTGCAATGTAGTGCTGCCTGTTTAAGAAGTTTTAACTTCGTTTCCAAATAATATTTCTAACGGTTTAGGAGAGAAACTATCTGTTCCTATGGGCTAAGAAATTACAGTTCAAAAATAGTTTATTCAATACATACGCGTAATATATCAGCTCGTTTCACTTTAAACTCCAAACAAAGAAATAAAAAACATCAACATGTAAGTATATAACGTACACATTTAGCCTATATATATAAAGAGAGGAGGGTGAGGGCAATTAAAACACACTAAAATTTAGTTAATCGTTTTTAATATTTATTTGTGTCTTGTTTGCTTTTTATGTTTTCCTTGAATATGCTCATAGAAAGAAAGGAAACAGCTGCTTAATACTTGGTTTTATATTTTGTATATATGGGAAACTTTAATAGGTTATCTTCTAACGTCCTTAATCTTAAGCTAGTGAGCAGAGTAACTGTAGACAGTCAGCAGCACCGTACCATCTAAGATAATGGATTGACTATTATTTCTATAACGCACCCATAGCTGATCAGAAAAAAATAAAAATAAATAGATGTCTTAATTGCTAAGACACTAGCGTACCAACAAAAATTGGCTGTAACAGAAACGTCATTTTATTGTTTTATATTTCTAGCTTGGGTAAGAAATATTTTAACCTAACTGCAAATTTAGTAAAATGTTTTAGTAAACACTCAGAAGTTAGTTTCAGAATGTCAAAGTATATAAAGTCACTTCAGTTCAGAAACTGTAGCTGTCTTTGTCTATCTCTTTAATTCAAACTAACTTTCTGAATGATACTTTACGTTGTTTCAAGATTCTTTATGGCTATTTTTGGGAAAGCAGCTTTGGAGAAAAATAATAAGAAGTGACAAATAGATCACAACCCAAGTTTTATTCTTGAGAAACACAAGACAATGCCTTCATTAAGCATACCACTGTTAAAAAGCCATTTACTGAATATCTTTATCAAGAATATACGTTGTCTATCTTGTTAACAGTTCGTGCTGAAGGTGTAGCTGTTATGAAAGGCAGGTCTAATCAACAGCATAAGATCTTATATTGACGATAATCCTGCACATTATTAGTTTATCATTCTACTACAAAACGGTCTTTTCTTGAAGAGAAGCTTAAGTTGAAAAAAAATGCGAGTTAAATGATCAGCGTTTTCTGTTCTTTGAATGTTTAAGATATTCATAAATATACTCAAATGAAAATTTTTTTACTGTACATTATCCGACAAGATTTGGTCATATTAAATCATTATTTTCTCATACAAAGTATACCCTGCAAAATCGCCATTACTGGGCAAAAATAAGTTCATTTGTCCTAGATAACATCAAAGGAACTGTATGATCGATAGCATTATAAATTGAAAATGATTTGATATAATATATATATATATATATTGTTATTGTTATTTGCATGGTACTGTTTTAGCAAATCTAAGAAGACGTAATGAAAATGTAGACACAGAATAGAAAAGTACAAATAATTTTGACAAGGTATTATAAACTCATATCTGTCTAAAGATTGGTTGTGTGGATTTTTACTTTATCAATATATTATAGAATAGTTTCTTTTTATCCTTTCATACGAACTCTAATTCTTTATAATTATTTTCCTAACATCGTTTCCTACTTCAATATTACAATACATTTTAGTTATTTTCTCTATAACTGTATAGGATATACTATAAATTTCAGAATATTATGGTGTATAAACAAGTGAACAGAGTTTAAATGAATCCACCAGACCGTTTTCTTCAGCGCAGCGACGGATATGAGAGACACCAGGATGCTTTTTTTGCATAAAACTCGAAAAGGGTTTCATTTAGTATTTCAAGTAAACTCAAAATGTAATTAATTTATGAACCATCAAAATATGTTGAATTTTTAGTTTTAAAGAATAAAAATGGAATTTCAGTTATATATGTAAACAATAATATTCCTAGTATTATATTGTACGATAGGGAGGTATGTTTTTGTGAAGGAAAAATATGTTTATAATTACCCTCATCTTAATGCATTATTTAACCTCAAATATGCAGACACTAACTCAAACTAACCATCATGACATCAACTGAAACATTTTAAAGTATTAAGTATCTTCAGTGAAAAAACTATTGGACTTTGCCACTTTGCCACCAGAAGGAAAATTGCAATAAAAATAACTGTATTAGTATATAGTGTATATATAAACTTTCACTTCCTGACACAGGCTCGAATTAAGGACTTTTTACAGAAGTTGAGTACGTTATAATAAAATTATTTGAATATGCAAGTCAGTAAGACCGATATAAGATCGCGGTGGAATAATATGTATCAGAACTATATTTTGTTAATGTTAGACGTTATGTAATCAGTGTAATGCCACTGAAAGATAATCACTTTTGAGAAGAGTAAGTCAGAGCCCTTTCCAACACAAAATATTGATACACTTAAATCATAAAGATGTGTTCAAATCGACGATTTGGAATTTCCAAGACGATAGATTCACCTGTGCTTAATGACTTTGAAAATAAAGAAATATGTATCAGAAAAAGACCTGCAAACAGTCGTATTCCAGGCGCTGTAAATAAATTGCACACCTGGTAACAGGTGAGAATCTAAGAACACAAAGGTTTGTGGTAAAAGCCGTTCACGTGTCCCAGTACGCAGCATAATCATGAAGCATAACTGCCTGGGAACGAGGCCAACAAGGTATGAGCTCACCAAGATAAGGTTTGCAGTCGTATACCTCGTTCAGTCGTTGTATATGTCAAGCAGTTGGAGAATGAGACGGATATTCACATTATTCCATACGAAGACGTAGTGACGAAGTCGTCGAACGTAGTGCCTATGCATGTCTATGCGATCGGACTGTTGAAACGGAAACTGGGAGCCGTTACCCTCGTATACTAGGTGGATAATGGAAAGCCGACAGGAAGTAGTGGTATGCCTTAGCTACGATATCCTTACGACGGAGCCTTAACTAATGGAAACCGCGCTGTAAGGCTATTGTCAAGTAATGCGATCGTCAGAAAGAATACGGCCGGACATGGCGACATGAGCTGTAACGACGTAGTGAGGCTCCAAAATCGTTTTGAGATAACGTATTCAACCTTTTTTAGTTCATATTGGTGTTAATATTGCATATCACTTGATTGTATTAACCAGATATGACATCCGTCGTAAAAGCCACAAAGTCATATCTTTGGATATTGATAACTCTAGTCAATAATAATCTTTCTTCCATTAATTTCTACAGTGTTTGTTGTTACCCGGGGCAACATTTTATACAAATAACGGACTAAGAGGTCCATTCAAAGTTATGGTTTAGTATAGCTGACCTTGACTTTGAACCGTAGACCAAGAAAACACAACAACTTGACAGCACCGAATAACAGGAATGGGTCAATCTTATAATGCATACGCAGATAAGAGTGCGAAGAGGCTTATTACATTTGGTTTGAATTTCGTGCAAAGCTGCACGAAGGCTATCTGCGCTAGCCGTCCCTAATTTAGTAGTGAAAGACTAAGGGGAAGGTACCTAGACATCACCAATGACTGCCAGCTCGTGGGGCACTCTTTTACCAACGAATAGTGAGACTGACCGTTGTATTATAATGCTCCCACAGCTGAAAGGGCAAACATGACGAAGATTCGAACCCGCAACCCGCAGATTGAGAGTCGATCACCCTAACCATCTAACCATGCAAGGCCGGGTTTGTTAGAACCACGTCTTATAACCGAAAATAAATCTCTATATATATATATGTGTGTGTTTATATATATATATGCATTACTATAGATTTTGTCTTTGTGGTTTAGTTGCATAATAAATATGTATCCTATAACTGATAAAAGTAGGGGTCAAAAACAATTATTAGAAATTAGTGTTTAAATAGCGGTAATTACAAATCCCCATTTCTAGAAATACAGGTCCTCATATGAATACAACAATAAAAATTTACACTTCAATAATTTGATATTAAAAAAATATTTTGACGTTCTGAGAAATTTTGAATTACGAATTTTGAGAAATGTTAAGGAATAACAAATTGTTTTCACTAGTAAAACAAATAGAACTAGAATTTCCAATCGTAAAATGTTATTCTATTGTAATATAGTCTTAAAAGTAGAATTCTAAAATTAACTAAAGGAAGGGCATAATGATAAAAGCTGAAAATTCTATTCAAACACAAGCTTTCGATAATATAGAGATTTTATTCCCCATGTAAAGTCGAGACGGCTTAGTATGCTATGTTATCATTAGCCAGATAAAATGATATGTCCATTTACGTTCCTATCTTGTTCGGTTTCTTCTTCTTCCAAGTTCAATAGCCATCTATAGACAGCTTTTTATTTAGCGATAATTGTATTTCCTTATACTTATTTGTTAACTTTTTTATAAAATGACGTACGTGGGTTACTAGGCTATAGAGTATATTATAAAGTTTTATAAATTTTGCACAGAATAATAATAAAATAGGTAGTTAAAGACCGTGAAGACTGTTTTGCTCTATCAAATGATGATAAAATTATAGTTACTGCTAGAGCTAAGTAGGCTCTAGGCCTGTTGAAAAAAGATGATAATGAACGAAAATAAAAAATCTCGGCTTTGGATACTCGTGGGTTTTCAACTCTGGGACACTCTGGATAGCTGAAAAGCGGCATATACATCTGGATTAGAGCGACTATGCCAAGTAGCTCTTTATATTTAGCTTCTGATTACCTGTAGAGAAGACATTGCTTTAATGCGGTCATCCGTGCCATCCTTACATAGAGAGTACTTGCGGACTCTGATGGTTATTGATAGAATTAATGAACGTAACATAACACTGAAAGATATTAGACTTACATGTTTCGCTAACATAATCATTTGATAGAAGTAGCTCACTAGATTTCAGAATGGTACTAATAGTCTTTAGGCTTCACTGAATCAATATTGATTTAGGATTATATAACTTAGCTAAACTCTAACTTATATCACTAATCTATCGGTTGTACTAATTCCATCATTACGTATGTAATCACTTAAATAATAATAAGTTTTGCTATTCTAATCGCAGATAGAAGTAGCTCAGTTAAACTCTGAATTTTATTAAAAATCCATATTAAACAGTACAAATATTCTGGTTTTACTTACGATATCGTTAGAAAGAGCTTAGTTCAATTGCAAATTATAGTGTAACTCTACTGGTGTCGCTAACACGATCATCGAATCTTTTGATATTAACAGAAATATGCTGCTTTCTCTTACATAATCAATAGCTTTAGCTTTGAATAATGATCGAACTGTGCTGATTTCAATCTTATAAATACTAAATGTAAGTATCTTAATTGAGCTACGAATGATACTAAAAATGTAACACTTTCATTAATGCATTTAGTTGGTAGAAACGGTTTGCTCGAACTATGAATGGTTATAGAAATATAATAATTTCACTAATATAATTAGCAGGTGGAAATAGTATGTTTGAACCACGAATGCTAATAAAAATGTAATATTTAAATTAATACAATTAGTTGGTAGAAATGGTTTACTTGAACTATGAATGATACTGCAAGTGTAATATTTCACTAATGCAATTAGTTAGTATAAGTGGTACTGCATCACTAACATCATTGTTTGGTAAAATCAGCTGTTAGTTATAAGTACCTTACCGAATTATACTCAAACTCTATTGAATTGTTTGTTTTGAATTTCGCGCAAAGCTACACGAGGAATATCTGCGCTAGCCGTCCCTAATTTAGCAGTGTAAGATTAGAGGGAAGGCAGTTAGTCGTCACCACCCGCCGCCAACTCTTGGGCTATTCTTTTATCAGCAAATAGTTGGATTGACCGTCACATTATAACGCCCCCACGGCTGAAAGGGTGAGCATGTTTGGTGTGACGGGGATTCAAACCCGCGACCCTCAGATTGCGAGTCGAGCGCCCTAACCATCTGGACATGCCGGACCCCTATTGAATTGTAATGTTGATATACACAGATTATGAATTATTGAGAAAAATGGGTCGTTTACAAAGGTGGTGGAGTTTGCTTATTAATGTGAGGCTGTAACAGGTTTTATTTCTTATAAGTCGACATATTGCTGCTTGAAGTCCAAAATACTGAACGATTTGTTAACATGAAGTGAATTGTTTACAGGTTGAATAAAGCCCACAATATGACAACAATACTTCAAATATTTAACAAGTTCAATGAAAAAATTTTTGAATATATCCGTTTAATTTAACCAGTGAAGAACGTCATTGTATATGGATCTGACCAACATTAACATTTCATGCTGTAAGTTGTGTACGTTTGTGACATCACTATCAGCGACACACCTGGCGGTGGAAGAATTAATAAAAATTATGCCAGAAAATAACATTTCATAATTATCTTATTCTTTTAGTAAATGCAATATATCAAGCACCACCAGATGTAAAGTGCAGGTACACTTTCATTTCAAACGTCTCATTTAATATATATGAATTATCTATAGATATTCGCAAAGATTTTCTTCTAAACCTTTTTATTATCTCTCATTAAAACGAAAACGAACTCAAGCTAACGAATCCATCCACATTGGATTTGTTTTTTTTTTCAAAGATATGTTTCCTTATTTTGCTTAAACCACTTTGGGCAAATATTTTATAACAACTATACACATTACTCATATAATACATTAAACCAGAGCATTCTGCCATATGTATATTCGGTATATTTATGCTAGCTACCTCATGTCAAAGTATTTTAACATAATGTATACATTTCTGTGTGATCGAATTGTTGCCTGGCGCTAGGAAACCATCATCTTTGTACACTATCAAATGTAATGATTAAGTTCGAATTATGTTTAACTACATGTATCGTAGTGAAAAATTGCATTAAAATTTCGCTCCATTTATTCTATAACATTTATTCAAAGCATTTATAATTAACAGTGCACTTTATACATTACACACATACTTTAATCCCTTTTAATGTTAATACGCACTTCAAAGAATCATGATTTTACCAATTGCTGATAGACTTATTCAATTAACTTGTAAAAGTTCTTCTAACAGCATTTTTTAGATAAAGAGCCTCAAGCTTAGAGCTTTATAAAGCTAAACAATGTATTAACCACTTTATTCTTATAAGATCTCCCTTAAACTTATTAGTCATGAAATTATAATAGTCTGGATTCTAAGTGACTTCATAAGATGTTTCATTGTATACCCTTTATCGTGAAAAATATTATTTAATTCACTTAAGAGTGCCAGCAAAGGATTTGGATGGCGAATGTGACGTTCGGGTTTGCCTTAAAAATGTTCAATATTGCTAGCCAAGTAAGATGACTGAACAACTTCGTACCTTTAAGCCAATTTTAAAGAATACGAGTAAGAAGGATTGCTACATGATATTCTTGGAAAAGCCTTGTCAATCTGAGTAACAAGCCATAAGCGATAACAACGTCCCAGCACACTCAGAGAGTTATCTGCCCTTTCAAAGGAACCAAACACCCATATCATAACACGGAAATATTTTCCACATCATTATACCATTTCCAACACCTGTCACTGTCGGAACAAATCAAGCACGGTCAAAATTATTATGTAGTTCTCTTCAAATGTTTACTCCAGTCAGTAAAAAGTAAACGCGACACAAGTGATTATATTGAACGCTTCAATATATTGGTTTCCCACAACCTGTGTTCTAAACACAGTTAAAATTGTGTTTTCTTTATTGCATTTAAGATAACTGAGTTTTTGGAATGTTTGTCGACTGCCACGTGACAATTTTTGTAAAAATTTTCAATGGTACGATTAGAGAAAGTCGAATCCTTACTAGCATTAAGAAATCCGTCAGTTGAACACAGTTTAACGTTTATTACATCTTACAAGAATGTCCAATTGTATTTTTCCCTATCAGTCACCATGGGCAGGCGTGCACAGCTTTACTAATAGCAGGCAGATGCTCTTTCGACTGTCGTTGTTTGGAGGCTTTTTAATGATAGACGTCGTTGTTCAGCTGATCTGGAAAACAGGTTTTGATAGCAAAGCTCTTTTCAGATGGACACCCATTATCGTGAACTTTTGAAGGTTGGAGAAGATTTGCTCTTGCCTATAGTATTGCGGACTAACTGTCTTTGCATTTATAGAGTCCAAAAAATAATCTGACACATCATATGATCAGTCTTTTTCTCATATGATTTGTTTGTTTGTAATTAAGCACAAAGCTACACAATGGGCTATTTGGGCTCTGCCCACCACGGGTATCGAAACCCGGCTTCTAGCATTATAAGTCCGCAGACATACCGCTGTGCCACTGGGGGGCTTCTCATATAGACTCTTTATTTCAACTCCTACTAGATGGACAATCAGAGTAATTAGCAAAATATTTGAAGTTAGCTAATTTTTGTGATTTTAAACTTTTGTTTTTTTATTTCTCAGGCATGCATATGTAATGTAATTTTAGTACAGACATATTTATTGTGTTTCCGATCAGATTAATTTTATTTACACATGAAACATAACTAGAACTATGACATATATATATATATATAAAGTGATTATAATTAAAGCTTATAAAAATAGTTAAGAAATATTTCGGGTTTGAACATAATACAGAACGAAACATTATGTCAATATGAAACATAATTGGTCAGAATGCGTAATCAATAAATACAGAGTAACAAAAAAGAAAAGTAGTGTTACTTGATCACTATACAAACTATTTATCAAACTTTCAGTATCCTGTGGTAACACGTTAAATTTTATAACATTTTGCGAAAATAATCTAACTTCATTAACGCGCTGCCTCGGCTTTGTTTCAGTTTATTCTTTAACTGAATTCGATCTTGTTCTTTATTCTTGACGCGCTTGTTGAAAGTTTGATAGAAATAATCACTCTTATGGACTGACTTAGTTAACACAAGATACTTAATGCCAAAGTTAGCAAAAACAAAAATGTAGAAAGAAACTTACTTAGATATCTTTCCAGAAAACACCAACGTAAAGGCAAGGTCAAATTAATGGACTGTAGTTATATTTCCAGTTCTACTTGTCGTACAGCTTAGCTATCTATAACATCAAAATAAGCTATTAACTCAAAGAAATACTCCTCGGAAATAGCTCTAATGAAAAAAAAAATGAAACTGAGGTTTTCAGGTGAGATGTCCTCGTCCAAGTGCGAGTTGCAGTAAAACACCAACAATGAACCAAAAATAAAACTTCTAAATGGGAAAGGCTTCTCTTTACTAGTCTGCTTTTCCAAATTTTGTTACTATGTTACTTAAACGACCGACGTAGAATGGAGGAATAAGATATTGTACATTTCCTTTAAGGTGTACTTTTAGAATACAGAGAAGATCATTTATTGTTGAACTTTGATCCCGTTACCCTGTTTTTGAGTGTTTCCATCATTGATGAGAGTAAGTACACCACTTCCTTGGAATGACATTATAACCTTGCCATTTTTCTTTTTCCGACTAACTCTCGTTATTCATTCAGTTTTAAAAGTTCAGCATGAAGTCATTGCTAAAATAATAAGACAACGCCACCCTGTCCTGGACCTTTAGGGCGTAACTGCATTATAAGGTCAAGACCCAAGTGCTAAGGCAAGGCGGAACTACCAGTGTATTCTATCTTCACAAAAAAATCGCTTTTTATTGTAGGACATAACATCAGCGTTTACAAAATAGTAAGTATCGCTAAAGTATGGTGAATGACAAAAACTCACAAAAACTTGTTTGTTGGCTGATTTGTTTATTGTTAAGCACAGAGCTACACAATGGGCTAGCTGTGTTGTATGCCCCACGGGTATCGAAACCCGGTTTTACCAGCAAAGAGAAGAAACCTTTTGTTTATCATAATACATCAGCTACCATATTTGATAAAATTGTCGACAACAGTATTCTATTTCGAAAAATAATTATGAAACAACAAACAGATTTAATAAAACATAAAGGAATATATTTCAAACGATTTTTTTATTCATTTGAAAAAAAGTAGGGTTAGAAATATCTATACAAGCCAATGCGGTTGAATTGATTAAATCTAAATTTACATTGACGAAACAAGTTCATTTATAATGTTTATGACATCACGAAATAGAACCACAATATACATACATATTTGGTGTAAAACGTATTTTACGTATTGGGAAAATAGTTTTGGGAATTTTTCATTACCAGTGTGATGAGAATATTTTATAAAAAGAACGAAATATAGCCGAAATTAAAAAGTAAAAAAGAAACAATTTTTGTGGTGTTTTCTGTTTATAAAGTTTGCTGCTCTTTATGCTTAAAATATTCATGTTTATTACTCTAGAATTAAATATTTGTCAAAACCATAAATGTATAAAAATGAATGTGCTAACTGAAAAATGACTCAAATGATTGAACGCGTAGTATCCTTAGAACATGTGAAAACGAAGCAACGGTTTGTGAAAGCTACTCACCATAACAGTGACATTAGTAACTGTTTCCAAACCGTTATCTCCTCTGTACACACAAAAATACTTTTTTTATTCGGTTTAATATTACATTTGCTCGATTACATTTCTTGCTCAGCAACTATTACAGCGCCGTGCTAATAAACACATAAAGCAAATCTCTATTAGAAACAGATGGAAACTTCCCACGCATACATAGTAATCTGTGTAATGTAATTGTGGAAGTTCTCCGTCGTCAAGTCTAATTAAAACAAGGACAAACATGCCTGTCATTCTTCATCAGTTGATCGTTTAACCGATACTTCAACATGAACAATTTAATTCAAGTATGAATTGAAAATGACAATCTTTTGCTTTATCCTGAATATCTTGCACCTCTAGAACAAGTCTGCAAACTTTCATTCACCATTCTTGCCTTTTATTAATTATACAGCCAGATAGAGTTTTCAGTAGCCCTTATCTTTGTTCAGCAATAATGGTTCAAGCACTCTATTTCTTGGTGGTATAAATGTGAAAAGGAAAGCTCAGTGTGAAATTCAGTTTTCAAAAATGTAAAACCAGCTTTAAAATGACTTTCAAAATCCCCCCCCCCCGCCCAGTGGTATGTCTGCAGACTTACAACGCTAGAAATCGGGTATCGACATCCGTGGTGGGCAGAGCACACATAGCCCATTTTGTAGCTTTGTGCTTAACTAAAAACAAACAAGACTTTCAAAAAACCTGTATTTTGCTGTTATTTGTCACTAAGCAAAGAAAGTCTAAAAAAAGGTAAGTACCCCGACAGCAGCAGCGAATGCTCGACTAAGCGCGTGCAACGCGAGCACCTAGCAACCACAGACAGCAAGTCCTTACTTTATTTCTCCTAATTTTAGCGTTGTAAGTCCGTAAACTTACAACTGACACACCAGGGGACTCTCTAATAACAAATAAAAATACAATATCTTAAAGATTTACGTATCACAAAATAACATTTAATACTATGCCAAGCAATGTTTTTATTAATCTTTATTTCTGTTAACAGTTCAGGTATTTAGAATATAACGTAAACTAGTGCTGTAGTCTCTTCTTATGATATATAAAGAAGAAATGTGACTCTTGGGTGGTACTGTGCAATTTTTGAGCATATAAATAAAGGACTTAAAACTATAAATAAATGCGCCATGCACTAAATATTTTAATTTCCTGTTACATGTGTACTTTGTAGAAATTTGAAAGAAAGACGGTTACATTTTACGTTTACTAATTATAAAAGAAAACAATTGTTTGTAGAATAGCTATATATATTAGAGCACCATCGTATTGTTTCTTTTAATAAAGTAAACAGAAACATGTGGTAAATTCACGACCATTAGATTTTATTCTATCTCGTCAGATTTGGCACAAAGATCCGAGATTCTGTCCACAGATAGGCCTAAAATGATGACTGTTTAGCAAAAAAAAACACAAATCGCTCTGAAACACTTGGAAACCAACCCTGTTGTTTTTGCACAATACCATTTTCAACACGTTTAATCGTGTACGAACAGTCAAGGCAGTTAAGCGATGGCTTTAATGCTTCAATGATACAGTCTGTCCTGAGAATAACACTAAACGATCTAACTTGAATAAAGACACCGCAGCTTTAATGACTAAGTCACTTGACTCATATACCTGGACATGCTGGAACATTTTTCCTTCCTACAGTTAAAAGCTAACGGTATTGTTGGCACGTGTTTCTTCCAGTAAAAGGGACACCATCATATTTTATTCTTTGTAATCCGAAATGTTTGAGTTGGCCGCGTTCTTCAAATCTAATCACTTGGACTTTCATTCAGACTTGGAAACGTATAAAGTCTGCGGATTAAAAATCAGATCTAGCTATATATATATCCTTCTCAGAGATCTTACCTGGAGGACAATGCAACTGGCAAATATACCTTCAGAAGAGCACACAGGGATCACGTGAACGTGATATAAAACGTAATAGTAGCTTAGTCAGTATATATTTACCACATTTACCACGTGTATCTGCCTTTCTGGCTTTAAGGGATATTACGTTTTAAAATGTGTATAGCTTTCTGTAGACAAAATATATAAATTTAGAAACTCTTTCCTAATGCATTTAACGGAGTTCCCCTCGGGTTGTATACTCAATAAAATTTTAGTGTATTAACATAAACTCACTTCCTTTTGAGTGAATCTGTTTAATTGTTTAATAACCATATTATGTTTTTCCCCCTTAATTGTGTTATTTGTTGATTGGTTTATAATTTTCGTATCTCATGATGCATATGAAGAACAAACAGTACTGCATGTTTGGTGTAGTTTTATTTATTTCTAGGCCTAAAAGAGAAGTTTAGGAAATGGCATATAGTTTTCGTTGGGGATACTCTTGATTGGTTGAAAAATAATGTAACTACGAACTTGTTTAATTTCTTCTAGTGAAATGGAAAAATCGAAAATCAAATTAGGTATCTCAGGTGTGTTTTTTTTCTTCAATCAAACCATCAACCTACTCCTCTACTTTGTTCTTTATTTATTTTTATTTTTATGTTTAAATATGAAATTGTACAATGAACCTTACATAAGGTAAAATATTCTTTTTAACCACAAATAAGTAAATGTTATTCAACTTGACTTGTTTTGCGTGTCATAACTCATTTCCCACGCAAGCGTAATTTTATTAAACCCTTTATTGATTTCTAATATGCTGGTTGTTTATATGCAATATATATATATATATATATTAAAATGTATGTGTGATGTATGTTCCGCTTGCTTTATTGAAACTATTTATACCTTACACACGATACGTCTTTGTATAATAAAAGTTACCCACTGCTATTACATTTTTCCTTAACCATGTTTTCATTTCAGTTCAATTCACAATCGCTAACAAGTGCTACAGTAAGTAAAGGATAAAAGGCGTAAAAAGAATGAAATAAACAAGATTGAATTGATTCTGATTTATTACAGCTCTAAACAGTACAATTAATCAGATACCTTTGTTTTATCACATGTTCGTTATGCTATTGATTATAGTTGTTTTGTTTTTTTTCAATATGAACTTCGATCAAGGTTAAGTATAGTCCGCGATTAACAATGAAAGAGAAATGTGAAGAGAAAAGGGAAATAACTCATTGTCAAAACAAGCCTGGAGAAACAAGAAACTGTAATGGGGATCTATATTTCTTTTCTTATACATCAAGGATTTTCATCCAAGTTATAAATTGACACCTCTTTTCATTCCATGGCCTAGAGACTGTCAGATGAAAACAGAAATCACGAGATTCTTCCCGCACGTCTGTTTGGTTCTACAAAGCATATGTTACTTTTATAGGATTTACCTAAGAACTAAATGCATCAACGCTCACTGATGACTCGTTCTAAAAGTCAAAAAGTGTTGCTTAGCTTTGCTTGTTCTTGAAGATCTTTCCAAAATGTCAAACGAGGCAGTTTCATTTACACTATGAATAATGCACAATACAAACCGAAGTTCTTTTCACAGTCTTGAGCGTTAGTCATTTTCTTCTTGATAAAAGAGTGCATATGAAATTTTATATAACAGCTGTATTTTTTTCTGATTTAAAAGCGTTCTTAAATATTATAGATGTTTTCGCAAAAGGCCAAAAATAAGTTAAATGTGCAGAAGAACGTTTTAGTAATGTTAAAGAAAAACCTAGCAAATAAATAAGATTTTACTACTATGTAGGATTTGCAAAATTTTCTTAATAATTTTCTGAAAAGTAATCCTAAAATGTACTTACTAAATTGGGTATAAGCATTGTTGTTATCACTGTTGTTGTAGCATAATGTTTAGTTCTTTCAGTTACTAAGAAGAGAGTATTACTATTTTTCACAAGTGCAGCTTAAATAAAGAACTAAAACGTAGCCTACTTTTATGTACTCTGTGTTTAGGCAGTCTTCGCTAGATTTGTGTGCTGTCCCTTTGACAACTTGCAATGCAAAGAAACGGATATTTCAACAAAAATAGTTCATATTATTTCAGTTTCAGTTGTTCTAAAATACAAATATAAACTACTATCGCTTCCTCTGTTCTGAATATATTTTTCTGCATCTTAAAAATATATTACACAGATTTCTAGTTTCCTTACAGTAACCCTATCTTGTTCAAAGTTAGTATACTGAATTCTTCCAAGAGTTGTCCAAAAACCAATGAAGAGTTGTTTGTCTCGAGGGGTTCAGGTTGACAAATGATCTCCAGGAGAAGGAGTGACAAAATCCCAGGAAATAGAGAGGACAAAAAATCAAGAAAAGATAAAAAGGGTAGACACAAAATAGAAAAGTGTATAACAAATAAGTTTCATCATTTGTTATCAAACAAATATAAATAAACATCAAAATTTAGATGAGCAGAAAGAGATTTTATTTTTGGTCAAAATGAAGCAAGAAAATAGTTTCATGGAAATCATTCCACAAATCTAAGTGTAGAATTTGCTGGAGTACGGCGTAGCATGAATGTGTAAGAATGTAAAAAATACAGAATAAGAAATCATCATGTTATGTTTCATGTACCCTAAATATTAAACAACGATACTGCATAAATCGAGCTAAAGATTCTAAAATTCTGAGCAGTTTAGAACCCTAAGCTTTAAGTAAATTGCTCTTGTCGTAAACGTAAATGTAAGTTGTTATATGATATTCAATTTTAATGGTTATTAATATGAAATAAAGTTTAAGCAGCTTTTTGTTTATCGCGTCAATTTTTTATTATTTGCTCTTTATTTACTGGCCTTATGAACAGTGTTGTTGGTGCTGTTAATCTGAATCAATGTGAGCTAATGCTGAAAGGAAACTTCGGATTATTAAATAAACATTAAGTTAGTAATTTCAGGAACCACGTGACTTTGAGAACATATTCATATGAGATTCTGTAATTAAAAGGCAGTGCTAACACTAGTAGAACTTTATTGAATTATGTTTCCGGATAAATCTAATATATATATATTCTATATAATCTAGCAGTAGTCAAAGCCTGCTTATTCTCCTAGAAATGTATAATTAAAGCTTTATATACCGCGAGGTGGTAGAATATCGAGTTTTCCGAGAACAAAGATCCAGTCTTTCCAGAGAAGGCGTGCTGAAGGGGCGACAACTTGGGTACGGGTATGAAGTTTCAAGATTTAATCGTTGTCTGAACTATATGGCAACTCAAAGTAGCGTTAAGAACCTGTGAATGTGGAAACAACAAAACATGTCCTCTATCAAAGTGTAGTTTTGTTGCAAAGGCCACAGGTGACACGTACTCGTACTCTTCGGTTATAGGGTTGGATGAGATACTGTATTAAAATGATTAGAAAGATATGGACGATTGCGCTTACTATCAGCACACACATATATTGATCTACAAGTGTCATGTTTGCGTCGTTGACGTACTGTTACACCAGAATATACTAACAACATATATAGCTCCTCTTCCAATCATTTAATATACAATAAATTTAATTGGAAACAATAACAATCAACTGGGTTGCAATTTAAAAGTAAAATGACACATTTAAAGATTTATGTGAAAATTATAATGAGCACAGTATTTCCCTTTTTTATCATTAAATGGCACAGTGAAAATGATACTCTGTCTATACCAAATTTTTCTTATGGTGATTTAGAAACATATCAGCTCAGTTTTTTTATCTAATGTGGAAATACAATACGGTAAAGCAGATTTATATAAAATAACATAAGTAAGTTACAAAACAAAAGTACCCTGAAAACTTTTGAGAGTTTCCTCGTCAATTTACGTCAAGTAATTCATTTTTACGACCTGCTTTTTTGAGCTACACGGATTTTGTGAATCATATTAATTTAAGAGCTACTGATCAAGACCTTTTACCCGTGGTGGGAAGAGCACATATAGTCCAATGTGTAGCTTTGTGCTTAACTTCAAACAAAAATAACAAACGTGTTGCTTAGTACAATCTAAAAAGCCTAAATAGGAACAGTATTGTATTGTATTTTGTATTTATGGCAAAGCTACTAAGGCTTTCTGCCGCCTTCCCTAACTTTGAACTCATGAACAGAGGGAAGGAAGTTGTCACCATCCACTCTATGGGATTGACTGTCACTTTTTAACGCCCCCACAGCTTGAAGTGTGAGGAATCTTTTGTGATATCGCGCAAATTTGAACCAGATTAACTAACCTTAAAACCTATAGCTCTACCATGAAACCAACCAACGACCAAAAAGAAGCAGAGCAGGAGAATTGAATCTAGTTTAAAAGCAAATATTACTATTTTTCATCTAGTTTCTTTTTATCTGTTTAACGAATTGTTGTTATTATTGCCAGATGTTGTTCTGCTTTAGATTTAGAAATAAGATGAAGACAGAAAAAGAAAAGCAACTCTTGGCGATAATCAATAGTAAATCCGTGCACGAATCAACTAAACTCTTCATCTACTTGTACAAACATAATCGCGTGGTTTCTGTTTCCAGATCTCATTTTTTTCTTAACTAGCTGGAGTACCCGTACCCTGGACGAAAGTTATGTAAATTCATGATTAATAAAAGGTTATCTTAGGACATGAAAAGTTGCTTCTCTTATATGCAATTGTAAAAAAAAATTCCCATAAAAACTGCAAAACGTGAAATCCCAAATTTGCACATATCTCCGCATGAACCCAACAAACGCTCATGTCAAATTTGGCGAAGATCCACCAACAATTGTAAAAAAACGCTCATAAAAACCGCAAAACTCAAAATGTAAAACTGAAAATTTGTATGTACCCCCGCATTGACTTGATGAACTGCCGTACCTACTTTGGTGAAGGTCCATCCACACCCTGCGAAGTAGTTAAATGGACATATAACAGACAGTAATATTATATTTATATAGATGTGTGTTTACTTTAAGATCCTATGAATGTAAGTAGTATTTTATTTTTTGTAAGTTTTACTATATAAATGTGTCTCACTGCTATTAAGGGTCAGCTTCTCATCCTTTCTTCGACAGTATAAAAATTTGGACATTGTATTCAATGTTTTACTTTTATATTTTATTTCTTAACTACAAATATCCTAATGTAGAGAAAAAGCTGGAAATTTTAATGGAGAACAAATTTTGAGACGTATTTTGTAAAGATATTTATTGCTCTAATTATTTCTGAGAAATATAAAACTTAATTTGTTAGTGGTTGACATCTATAAATTGTCAATAATTTATAGATTTTAAAGGATATCATTATATAAATGTTCTAGAAGGTAATCTCCTGTAGTTCAAATTCTGACTGGTATTTATAGGTTGATATTGGTATTTAGTATTTTCAATTTTAATGGAATTTATAGGTCAATATAGATCAAAAAGTGGCTTAATATATATGTATTGTTATTCTTGAATCAAACAGAAAAATATTTGATGCCAAGTTAGCTATTAAGCGATGAACATCGTGGTATTTTCAGGCAAAACTGGTTTCCTTAAACAGTATTATATTGGTTTGCTATATAACGAGATATCTATATTACAAAGTAATAATGATTTTAGGTAAAATTAAATTAGTTTGAGTAAAGAATTCAACAGTCTGGACACGATATGTAATTCACAATAAAAACAATATTTTTTAGTACAAAACGCAAAAAGCAGTGTATTTACTTGCTAGTGGACGGTTGCCGTTCATTGGATTCCTGAGTTGATTAGACTGGCGTCTTCCCTCGAGACGTATTTTCGCTAACCAATTTTCTCGAGATCCGTTATATGAATGATAGATTTAATGTTAAAGAAAAACATGAGAGTTACCCATAGCAACCACCTCTACAAATGTGACTGGTCATTCTCATTCAAAATTTGGGAGGACGTAACCTCGAGATATCATCTGGCCAACCATTGGAAACCACTAACTGTTGACCTTCATACACAATGTGCATTACAACCATTCCTTCTTATGGGCACAACAGCCAGCACAAGCCCCCAGAGCATAGCAGTATGCCTGCGGACTTACACTGCTAGAAACCGGGTTTCGATACCCGTGGTGGACAGAGCACAGATAGCCCATTGTGTAGCTTAGTTCCAAACAAACAAAAGCCAGCACAAAATCAATTTAATGACTTCCTTAACCAGATATTATGCGAAAATTACATAGACTTACAATAAAAAAAAACTTTTGAAAAATCATACATATTCACAAGATAATTAAAAAATGTTAATTTAAAACTAGAGATCGTCAGAAATAAGTTGAATAAAATGCAAAGATTGTATTTTCAAGCCTACTAACAGGGTCTTTAAAAAGAAGTAAACAAACTAAGCTGGAAATAGTGTCAACAATATTTTCTCAAGCTTCAAATCCCTATTTTGACTCCATATCTACAGTACTTATTAATGTTTTTCGAGTCAAATATGGATTTATAGCTTGAGAAATAATGTAGACACTATTTCCAGCCTAATTTGTTTACTTTTTAGAGTCCGTGTTAGTAGGCTTGATATAATGATCCTTGCATTTTGATTGAACTTGTCTTTGTACTTTTTTGACGATCCCTCTTCCCTTTTTTAAATTAACAATTTTTAGTTATCTTGTTTCTTAAGATTTTCATGTCCATTTACGGAAAGTAAATTTTAAGCTACATACGTGCATATGCATTCAGTTGAATGTTACATGTTTTTCAACAGTTTACTGTTGCATTAGCTTTTCTTCCACCAAACCAGTATTTACTGAGTCAGGGTGTTTTTTGCCTGAGGTTTCGTGTAAACATGCGTTTGAAAAGGATTGAGTACAAAGGAAGACGCTCAAAACAACATCGCAAATATAATGTATTTATAACAATGTACCTCAACTTTCTATGAAAATAATCAACTTTTTAAATAGGTCATGGACATTCGCAGCGTTTTATATAGTATATCTGTCTAGGTTTTGGTGCAAAATACCCAGTCGATTTTCCTGTGAGCTTTTGAAACAAAAATATCAACAATAATAATAACAATAAAATAATACTAAAATACGCACTCACAATTTCAGCAAAGTACGAAAATCAGTAGAATAAATCACCACTCACAAGAAAAGAGAAATCTACTGTGGTAATCATCTACTGTTAGAAACTTCACTGAAATAATCGCAGAAAACCACCAAAGCACAACACCGAACTTGAGAATTAATGAGGAATAGCGAACAAGAGAAATGATGAATCCTCAACGTGGTAGTTTCCAATTAATGCGCTATAAGTTGCATAAATTATCTTTCAATTTATGCGCATTAGTAAAACACCAGATTTTTTCAATGGCGGAAAGTGAAGGACTTACAGAAATTCTTCAAAGCGAAAAAACGAAGGTGCTTGAATTAATTTTAAAAATACCCTATGATATACTTAATACTGAATACCCTTTCTTCCGTAACTGCTTGTAAAACTATAATCAATAATAATAAGACTGGAGACAGTGTTATAAATACACACATTGTTTGCTCTAATAAAACGAAGCATTTGTTACTAGTATAACGGTGCTTAAATGGCTTCTACATTTCTGTTATACTTGAATGGCTTCGAAGAGCTTAGAAAATATTGTAGGGTGGGAATGTCGACTTTCAAGAATCGACTTAAAAATAGCCCTACAACCTTTGCAGGAATTTGTTTAGTAGCTGTGCATAGATTTTGGCGCAGTATACCTAGCCGATTTTGCTGTAGCTTCATTCAGAGCTTGAATGACTTCGAAGAGAAACTTGGCCAGTAGGGGATGAAAAAATTGATAAAATCTCTCCTTCTCTTTGAAGAATCAACATAAAAATATCCTATGACCTTTGCAGGAGTTTTTAGTAGGTTTGCCTAGATTTGAATAAAATATTCATAGCCGTTTTTTCTGTAGGCTTCTTAAACAATAATAATAATATGAAGAACAAATGGATGAATTCTATCTAACAATCGGTAAATCAACTTTTTGCTATTATGAATATTTTAGAAGCCTTAGCTACTGGAATAGAAGGTCTTGTGTTTGTTTCAAGAAAAAGTCTACTTTTTTAAGACGAATAAAATATACATAGCCATTTTTTTCTGTAGGCTTATGAAACAAGAATAATAATAGTAATATGAAGAACAATGCTTTTTAAGATAGTTTTTGCCCGTATGTTTTATTAGAATTTTTGTGAAATTCCGGGCGAATCCTATTATAAACAACTATTGTGATTCATAATATCACAACACTAAAAGTTATTGATGTAAAAGAGCCATTATTTCAAAACATTGTTTACTCCAACCATCAAAAAGATCTGTATGAAACCACTTATTTTTGAAAAAAGTTCTTCTAAGCTACTCATGCATCACGTAGTTATGGGTCTATACTTTTATGGTTACATCTTATTAAAAGATATCGCATGCAAATTGTAAGCATTAGTATAATAAATATTGCAATTTTTTCCATTTATTACTTTTGGGAATCCCTGTGTATTTTAGATAAAAAATATGTGAGATCACACACATTATTGGTCAGTTCTTTACATAAAATTACTGAATATGATGCAATGAATGTAATCCATCATTAGTGAATGCATTTTTCTATTTAAATGACACAGGATAACATCGATAACGATTGAGAAAATATTTTTTAACTCGTCGTTTTGATCAGACACCTTCACTCTAGTGCACGAAAGCGTTTTTTGTGCACCTGAGGAAGGGAGTTCTCTCCAAAATGTCTTGCTAATAAAAATATATATTATCGAGTGAAATTGATGCTACGCTGTCTTATTTATTCTATGTCATTTACCATACCTTGGTGCACTTTTCTATTGTATTTCCGTTTAATCATATTTTTCTGCTTGTTTTATAATCTCCAAACTATGTAAATTAACCAAATCCCAAATCAATAAAAATACCGTTATGTGAGATAGTTAATCATTAAAAACAATTACCTAATTAGTTTATATAACTCTCGAAACCAGTAGTACATCAAATTTTCAAAAAAGTACACTTTAGATATTTTCTTGATATAGTATACATCCTCAGAAGACATGTTGTTATTTCCTGTATATAATACTTACAACCTATCTATATGGGGGAGAACAGTATTGAATTTGACTATCGTAATATGTATTAGTGCAAAAGACATAATTTTTAACATACCTCCAAATATATGTTCCAAAGTATCTTGTAAGAGACATGAAACTTTTTTTAAACTCTGCATATAATACATCAAACTAAATAACGTAATACGTATATTGTTGTTTTAGCGCAAAGCTATACCATGGGATGTGAGCTGCATTCCGTGGATGACCGAACTCCGTATCTTAGCAATGTATGTCTGAAAACTTACCGCTGATCACCGGATGACTATATTAGACGAAGCACAAATTCGAAATTTCAGTAATCAGCGACATATACACATATATATATATATATATCCTATTTTAAAAGGAGCTGAGTTTGAATTATATTTATCTCTTAGTAGGAATATTTATAGGTCCAATACTTAAAAAACGGGGAAGATTAAAAACGTATAAGAAATAACTATATAATTTCCCAGAATCATAAATTTATAAAAAATAATTGATAATAATTTATCAAAAATTTATAAAAATAAATGTGCTAACTGAAAAATGATTGAAATGATTGAACGCGTACTATCCTTAGAACATGTGAAAACGAACCAACGATCTGTAAAAGCTACTCTCCATAAGAGTGACAGTAGTAACTATTTCCAAAACGTTATCTTCTCTGTACACATAAAAATACTTCTCCTTCAGCTTAATATTACGTTTGCTCGATTACATTTCTTGCTCAGCAACGTATTACAGCGCCGTGCTAATAAACACATAAAGCAAATCTCTATTAGAAACAGATGGAAACTTCCCACGCATACATAGTAATCTGTGTAATGTAATTGTGGAAGTTCTCTTTCGACAACCCTAATTAAAATAAGGACAAATATGCCTGTCATTCTTCATCAGTTGATCGTTTAACGTGAAGATCTTAATTCCAGTATGATATTTTAAACGCCTAAGCTAAGCTGAATTAACTTAAATCCTCTTTTTTAAAATCGCAATACGTTGAAGATATGTGGATAATTTGAGGTTGGTGAGTTTGGCTTTTAGATGTTATTAACTGTTGACTTAGGCATTATATTGTAACGCCTTGCTTTTACTACGTCTATATTTCCTTTCTTCGTTGTGGCCTGCCATCGGATTTCTCGTGATATTTGAAATTAGTATATGTGGTACTGTTGATTAATCACGCAACTTTCATAATTAGTTACACACAGACATAATTTGAGAAAATATACACAATTGGTGGAATGTCATTTAGCTTTTGTAAATTTACTGCTTAAAAAAAAGATATAGGACAACGATA
Source organism: Limulus polyphemus (assembly GCF_000517525.1). Classification (NCBI taxonomy): domain Eukaryota; kingdom Metazoa; phylum Arthropoda; class Merostomata; order Xiphosura; family Limulidae; genus Limulus; species Limulus polyphemus. Next base: position 2,380,604 of record NW_013665612.1, read on the forward strand.
TCGATAAGTATGCTAGAAAACGAAATCAACTAATTTATATTATTGTACCATAAATATTTTAATTGAAAACATTGTAGGTGCTATTCAGTTCCATAAAATAAACATGTTTGAGACTGTTTGAAAACATTGTAGGTGCTATTCAGTTCCATAAAATAAACATGTTTGAGACTGTTTGAAAACATTGTAGGTGCTATTCAGTTCCATAAAATAAACATGTTTGAGACTGTTTGAAAACATTGTAGGTGCTATTCAGTTCCATAAAATAAACATGTTTGAGACTGTTTGAAAACATTGTAGGTGCAATTCAGTTCCATAAAATAAACATGTTTGAGACTGTTTGAAAACATTGTAGGTGCAATTCAGTTCCATAAAATAAACATGTTTGAGACTGTTTGAAAACATTGTAGGTGCAATTCAGTTCCATAAAATAAACATGTTTGAGACTGTTTTGCAGAGTAAAACAGAAATATTTACACCTACTATCGCATTCAAATTATTTATCAAACGAAAAAACTGAAATTTAAAACATCATATTGCTACACAAAATAACGAATTCTTGAAAATACACAAATAATTACTAAATTCTGTAAAAATAAGATAAATAATATTTGTTTATTCAAACGTATTTAAAAGTATGTTTGTTTGTAATTAAGCACAAAGCTACACAGTGGGCTATCTGTGCTCTTCCCACCACGGGTATCGAAATCCGGATTCTAGTGTTGTAAGTCCGCAGACATACCACTGTGCCACTGGGGGCAAACTGCTTAAAACTTTAAAAGTCTTCTCATTATCTTCGTACTAACCCGAGTCGTTACAAAGATTTTGTACTAGTTCTTTGAATATAAAATAAGGTTTCCAAATTTTTACCATTTATAGTTATCTATCATTTTCAAGAGAGCATAGTTTTGTAAAATCTTTCAAAAATATTGAAATTTCCGATTTTGTTACAATTTGCATATTTTCAACCGGGTGCTCTAACAAATGTTTAAACCAGTTATGATTTATAGCATTACTTTTTGTACAAAATTTATATCTAAAATGGATAAAGTATCTGAAAACATATATAAAATTCTTCATACAATTCTGCTCCTCCCCCACCGATGGCTCTACAGTAAAAAATGTAAAAAAATACGAGCTTCGACTTCCTGCGGTGAATATACCGCAGATAGCCCAATGTCTAGAATTTGGCAAAAAACAAACGAACATACAGTCCATAGAAAACAACCGAAAATACTATAAAGAAATTTATTTCTTTCAAAATGATAGCAACTTCACTCTTTTAAAAAGTCGTTGTTCGATCCATTATCCGTTGTACCAAAGGTTTGTCAACAAAGCTGAGCCTGTGAAGCATCTACCTTAAAATCAAATATCATGTGCCTCACTCAGAGGAATACAGATGAACAGCATTTGGCGGTAGTAAAGCGTTTCAAAACCTTTTTCGTCTAAATGTACACGCAGATTTACTCCAGTGTTTCTCTCTGCGGCAAAACATTATGTGTCGTTGTTCTGTAACTTATGAGCATGGGCTTTCTTCGATGCATGACGTTGTTTTAAACAAACAGATCACCAGCGCTGCTGCTTTCAGACTTCATACTGTAATACTTTACGATGTAACATGAACATCATAAAGATCTTTATTTAGTCGTACCACAAGAAAAGTATTTTTACTAGAATGCTTACTTAATCTGACTAAAAATGTTTTACCAAGAAAACCTTCATGCTTTTGTGGTTTTCTACACAAAATTGCAACAAGCTTTCTGGTTGTTTCACAACAGACCAATTACGTAAAGCATATTCTGTATAATAGCTTATCCTCCACTCGGACTTTAATGACAAACACACCGGAAACTTTAGTAATCAGCCACGAAGAAAAATGTTTGTCAAAAAACAAATCTTAAATTTCTTTGCCGTCAACATTTTATATACACTATCTATCATTTGTTTAAAATACTTGCGTTTAATAACCCTACCGATAACATAACTTGGACACACTATTGTTTTTTTAAAAATTAGAGTTACAAAATGAACTCAAACTGATTGAAAGTTTACACTCTGTGCTACAAAATATCGAGTTCATTAGATCAAAAAATTGCCTTCACAACCCTGGAGTACCTTACCATAATTGTTAGAGGTTAAGAATGATACGTTGTATTAGGCAAAATCCTTAATGTCGGCAATAAAACTTCGGGCTTCAATGTTGTGTTTGGAACATTATTATTACTCTTTGTACAATAACAAAAAGGTTGTAGGAGACAAACACAAATTTCTCTCCCTTTCTTTGAGACATTTAGTTCTAAGATTTATCGTGCAGACAAACCCTAGGCAAAATAAAACGCTTTAATTTTAGTGTACAGATCGCGTTGTATAAAGTTAGACAAATTTTCTAAAAAAGGTTGAAAAACGAAGCATGTCCAACTATAAGACTGGAACTATCATTATTGCAGTGTTTTTCTTACACTTACCAATTACAAAAAAAACGTTTCTGTTGTTTTTTTTATTTAAAACAAGTCCATGATAACTTAGCCTTAACTAATATATGCTATTTACTTTGAAAAGTTAGACATTTTCATGTATTTGTAACATGGGAAAATTGTGCTACCTACGTAATGTTTTGATATGTAAAAATCGTCTGATATAAACTTAATATAATTTCTGATTCTTTATTAGTGTCCATAAATGTGTTACAAGACGTGCACTCTTACTTTTGTGTAGAGCTAATTGGAGTTTCTAACTTCTCATGTTTAATATTGTGAATACATACATGACTTCTTTCTTGAGATAAAAACTTGTTTGATGCTCTAACTAGTTTGCTTTACTTACAGCTTCTTCAGTAGCTGTGTGCAACATACACAACAAACAGATGACGTAATAGGAAAATACGATCAGTTGTATATGTTGTAGATAGCTCCTAAGAAGTCGTAAGGCTAAATATTTTGAGCATTAAGCAAGTTTTATCTAAAGAAAGAAGTATTTGCTTATTCATTATACTAAATAATCTTACAAGACTGTTAAGCTTTAAACACGCCGTAAAAGTTATTAACATTAAAACCCCTTTTTATGTAAAAAGGCATTATGCTTTTAATTACTTATGTAACACTTCCATTAAATTAGTTTTGAAACATATTGTTGTTTTTCGTGTTTCAATATTTTACAGTTTGTTCTCTAGAAAGACAATAAACAGAAGAATCTCGTAGTCGTATATTGTGCTTCTGCTGTATAGAAGACTCTGGGATTTACCACCAAAAAATTGGACATAATCAACACTTTCATTAATCTCTAGAACATGAATCAGTCAGTAACATAGAGTACCAATATAAATATGATTTTCTTTTCTAAATCTGTGGTTCAAGCAGCTTCTTTCTCCAAACACACGCATCTAAACTCTAGATAATATAACATGAGATTTATAAGCCTGTTTCGTTAAGAAAAAACGAAAAAAAAAAACGACTGGGCTAAATGTTACATTTCTCTGTTTTAGTTTACGTGAGTATTTGTGTGCGTGACAAGACCTAGTTTGCCATCAACAAACTCTGTTTCAGCTTGTACACAAAATACTAGCAGTTGAAAGTACTTCCAGAGCCCTCTAGTGGTCATTCATGTAACAAACACCTATATATAACTTTTATTTCCATAGCTACAATAAGTAAGGGTGTGTCATTATAATCTGTTGCTCCCGTTATTGTTGCTGTTTTTAATTTGTGTACGTAAGTGAACCACGTATATTACAGTATTTCAAATGTCATTGTAATCTTTCGCTTCTGTCAGCCTATACATAAATCTATGTGTATGACTCACAATAACTTAGAAGTAATATATTATGTCAATCCGTCATTTCTTCTATATCTACATTTGTGCGTATGTGAACAACATATCGTTACACCACGCCCGTGAGATATTTTAATATACAACCTGTACAAAAATAATTAATTAATATTCATTACAGTATAAGTATAGTATTCTAATCTGTCTTTTCAATTTTTGTATTTCGGTATATATATATATGTATTTTTATAGGTGATTGAGATATGCTCAGACAGTAAACCTGAAGATTCGTGGTTCGCGGTCTATTGCCTCAAAAAATCTGCTCAGCACTTTGGAGCCGTGGGTGCGGTCAGATCCCACTGATCAGTCAGGCAAGAGTAGCACAAGAATTTGTGGTGGGTTCTGTTAACTAAGTGCCTTTCCTCTAGTCTATAAGCTTAAAATTTAGGATGGCTATGCGCAGATAACCGTTAACGTAGTTTTGTGCGAACTTTCAGAAACACATACATAATAAACGTACGCTAATACAATACTAATGAATTATTGTAAGTTATCGCTTCAGTCTTTTTGTTTATATTTATGTATACTACTGACCGGCATCTTGAAACGGTAATAATGTTTTGTATTTGTTTATTGTTAAGCATAAAGGTTCACAATGGGTTCGCTGTGTTCTGCCCACTACAGGTATCGAAACGTGATTTTTAGCGTTATAAGCCCACAGACTTATTGCAGAGCCACCGTGGCGTACGTACTAAAGAGTTATTATAATGTGTAACTTCATTCTGTGTATATGTGTGAAATACACATCTTAAAATGGTGTTGATGTTAAAGGAATTTCTTATATGTCATTTCGGTCGTTTTGTAGATATGTTTCTATGTTACTTATTTATCTGTAACTGAGAAACCCCATTTAAATTTTTTTATTTAGTGTTAAAATAACACGTAAGAAGAATCATAAATATTGTCTGCTATACTTAAATGTCATAGTAGGAAACAATGATTTTGATGTAGAATGATACTTAAGGAAAATCTTTATGTGCAAGTTTGATTCTCGTACTTAAATAACTTCACAAAACATAGGTTTGGTTTTGAGCTTTGAGTAATTGTAGTTAGAAAGATGAGCTAAACAAGATAAAATTTAAAAGACTTTCTTAAAATTAATTTCTGATTGCTTAACTCTGAGAACAAACATCAGATTCCACAGCCTCCAGTTTCCAGAGTCTCAGTTGTGAAGAACTAGGTGTAAAATTACTCATGTATATGTTAGTATTAAGTTTCTTCAATTGATCTATTCCATGTATTTGCTTTGTATTTTATGAGAATGAATAATGTTCTATAACTTGATTTTTTATGTCAGTACACGTACGTCTAAAGAATGTTTGAAACGAGAAATGTTACTTCCATGGTCATTAATTTTGTATTCATTGTGTAAAACGTTCGGGATAATGATATCTGCGAATTGTTACCATTTGTTAAAACTGCTTAAATTATTTCTTTGTCTGTTCGTTTGTAGTTAAGCACAAAGCTACGCAAGGGTATATCTGTGCTCTGCCCACCACAGGTATCGAAATCCGGTTTCTAGCGTTGTAAGTCCGCAGACATACCGCTGTGCCATTGGGGGGCAAACTGCTTAAAACTCACGAAAATGTAACTAGTACCTTAGAAGTTATTTCGAGATTTCCTCTTTTCCTGTTAAGTTCGATGACCTAGTTGACGTT
>NW_013665612.1:2386136-2389168 GCF_000517525.1 Limulus polyphemus
CTTACGTAAGTTATTTTACGTAGTAGTTTACCTTACTTTCCTTTCGTTAAGTTTACGTATAGTACCTAGTTGTAGTTAAAAATTAAACTTATATATATATATATATATATATATATGAAACAGCAGGAATAGATAGAAATATGGCCAACATATTGATAAAATATGTGCTTCAAAATATAACCATTAATGTCACATATATTAATGTCCTAAGAGCATCAAATATGCTGAAAATTTCTATGATTTTTCGTCCAGCTTGTTCTTCCACAAAACTTTAAGGCGTAAGTAAATTATACATTATTATTTCTAATTGTATTTAAAATATATAACTTACTTAAACATAAAGCACCACCTATTTGAAACACGAGTAACTATTTTTCTCCAATAAGTATATAAACTGAAAGTTTACACTGAGATGTATGCTCTATGAACTATCATTCTATGAAAAGTTGCCGAAACGTTGCATAAACGAAGAAATTTATCGTATATACTGGGTGACCCTGACATTTGATAGCATTCAGAAAAATAAAGTAAGTTATCTTAGGATTACTCAGTTTATAACCTCATTACCTTGAATACATTGTATCAGAGCTGTATGAAATTGATCGTAATAACATATTCCCATCACAAAAAGTTGTCCTTGCCCTTCGGCGTTAAGCAACCTTGAAACGAAATGGATTCGATAATGCGTAAACTAGAAATTATCCTAACAGAACACTTAAAAACGCATTATTATAAATCGTCGATTTCGATCTGTCTTCCATGCTACACCCCAGTGGAAATCCACCATCAATGTAATTTTGTATGTAGTTTCTGCAGCTAATTTCTGTCTTCACAATCTCGATATGGATAGCTGCCAATACTAAAGTTTACTGATTTTACGTTTAATCTGAACTAAATCCCGTAACTAACAGTCTTAGTTATAGCCAATCTGAAATATTTTTATAATAGTATGTTATTAGCATAGGGACTGCATGTTTTCATTGTTGACAGTGGCCATTTATTGTCGTTTTTCAACATTCTTACACACTTGATTATCAATAAAATGTTTCAAAGTAAACTAAGTACATATATCAGAGTTAGACAATAACTTAAATTATGAATCCCATTTCATATGACAGACTAACTATAGGAGTTTGTAATATTACAAAACATTTCATAAGAAAACAAAAGTTACAATTACTACAAAGCGTTGATTCCTCAGATGGGTATCCTCTGTATTATCAACATTTACGGCCGAAACCTCAATGATATCTCAAGAGGTTCGGCCAAATTAAAAGATTTCGGTTAGTCCTAAGACGATATACAAAGCTAACAATACAAAGTAATCCTCATAAGTGAAACAATAATGATTAAGTATATTGAATCCCTGCTCGCAAAACTTTAAGAAAATTCAAGAATCAGTTTATGGAATATTCTGTTTTTAAATTGGATGCTATTAGTTGTATCAGATGATAATTTGTGCAAATTCGATAGATATAGACTAATCTTCTTTTCACACTTCGTAAAACGAGTGGCAAAAATCTTCACGATAAAGTATTGTTATGTATTGTTTAAAGTGTTGTATTTACTTTTTTATTTTACATTTTATTTTTACTTCTTATATTTTTACATTTGAGGCCACCAATTACATACTGTTAAGTTACTACGGTGTATGAAGTTATTTCTGAAAACTCGTTACTTTTTTCTTTTTTTCCACTCCAATCTTTAGAAACGGGGGACTTTCGATTGCATACAAAAATATTATTTACTTCTGATAACATAAATGAATGTCACATAGGATAATGTAAACCAGCCATTGATGCACCATAAACCATCCATTAGAATCAATACAAATCAGAATCAAGAATATATTGTTTTTTTTTAATAACTTACATTAAAATAATAATTCTAAAGTTTTACCAAATAGCCTTTTGTAAATTAATTCATTTTATTTTGAGCAGTTTAAGAGCTTTCATTAAAACGATATAATTGTATTCCTCTGCTAACAGTTAATTGAACAATAGAATATTCTGTATGTTGAAAAAACAATACTTGTGTGCAAAATTCTAAATCTGTGTATTGAGCTAAACATATTATTTAAAAATATGTTTATTTGTTGTTTTTAAAAAACTTTAGGTTGGTTTCTTATAGCGAATCAAATAACCTATACGTACGTAAACATGTAGATAGTTGTAAGGTTTCTCTGAAGCAGAGAAAATAATGTTGATTTTTTTTATTTTTACTGTCAGTGCTTGACTCAAAATTTTTGAGCTTCATTGCACACACACTATGCCAAATAAATAAATATGAAATAACTATCCGTACAAAAATATGAAAATGTGTTTGTTTATTGTATGATGTAGCGATCTTTAATGGTTCTTGCTTGGGCTTCTAAATCTGATGTGTAATGGATGCAGTTTGTGGCCAAGTTGAAATGAACGTCAAAAGAAGCAACAGACTGATCACACATTTCTCTGTTAACATAGCTAGTTTTTCTGATGAAGAAGATTTCACTCTTCGAAATCATTCACACTTTTGTGTCGTTTCGTGGACTTTCACAATCGTGTTTTCGAGATGTTATTTTACTTGAAACTACGTCCTATATTTTTCTTTTCAAAAGTAATTTTCTAGGATAAAACATTTTATATAACTCTTGATTCATTAAGAAACAAAACACCTACAACTTAGTAAACTTTCGCATGACGGCTGTTTACAATATTTACTGATAAAAATTGCAAAGATTTATTGTGAATCAAACACAATCTAGCCATTGATACCTTCCTGCATGGCTGGATTAAGTGGTTAACGTATTTGAATTGTGAATTCAAGGGTTTACAGTTCGCAGCTCGTTGCCTTCATTAATGCGCTTCGCAATTGGAGCCCTGGGTACGCTATAATAGTTATGGTCAAATTCCACTATTCCGTCATAAATGGGTAACCCAAGAGTTGGTGGTGGGTAATATTGACTAGCTACCTTCAATCTAATCAGCAATTGGAGCCATGGGTACGCTATAATAGTTATGGTCAAATTCCACTATTCCGTCATAAATGGG
>NW_013665612.1:2389759-2420932 GCF_000517525.1 Limulus polyphemus
CAATTGGAGCCCTGGGTACGCTATAATAGTTATGGTCAAATTCCACTATTCCGTCATAAATGGGTAACCCAAGAGTTGGTGGAGGGTAATATTGACTAGCTACCTTCAATCTAATCAGTTCATTATTAAGGATGGTAATGCGTAGATACTCCTTTGTGTAGAGCTTTTCACCAAAATGCTAAAACAAACAAAGGCACCCAAACCATTGACATACCCATTTATTGATCTTCTATTGCTAACAGACTTTGGTAGCGATATCTATAAGTTTGATTCGTGGACTAAACCACAATAAATTTTAATAACACACTGAAATTTTTCAAAGTTTTCGACTTTTACTAAGCTTTATATAGAACGCTCACAGAAAAATATAGCATTTGTATTTTCAATGTGAAAGGCACCTTATGTGGACGTGAACTAAACGGTCACGTCACAGACTATTTGGGTACAGATATAGCTTTCCATAATTTTGAAACATTGGTCAGAGAGAGATCAGTCAATCAGCATCACAGGGGATTTTCCAGTCTTTAAACCTAATAATAATAAGAATACAACTGCTTAGTGTATTTAGCGAGTTGGTAAAGGAGTAGCCCAAGAGTTGACGGTGGGTGGTGATGACTAGTTGCCTCCACTTTAGTCTTTCACTGCTATGTTAGGAACTGCTAGCACAGATAGCCCTCGTGTAGGTTTGAGCGAAATTCAAACTAAGCCAAACAAGTATTTAGCGGTAACGTGGCATATATCTTTGACCTTTAGATTCGCAAACAGACAAAATAATCATTCATATGTTTGGTAGATCGACTAAATTGTATTTATGCAGACATATTTAGACTTAAATGAATCCTTTAATTTGCAGAATCTGCTCATTTATTGAACCTTTGTAGCTAATGCCATGGTAGAAATTTCAAAAGTTTTGTTTTAAATACTAGGACAGCATAATATTATTCTGAATTTGCACATTTTATTCTGATTTAATGACATTATATATAAGGATTCCCTGATATTAAAGACCTCTGGTTGAAATAAATCAGCTTTAAAAATAACATTATTTATACTTGGACACAGAGAATAAAAACAAAATTTTCTCTTTTTTAATAGAGATTCATTGTTTCCAGAACACTGTTGGAGATTTTTTAAAATTCTAATCCAAAGACACAAGCATGTATTTTCAACTGAATCAAATATGTCTAATAGAAATATTTAATATTTGCCCTAAATTAAAGTATAAGAACTGACGGGCCTATGAAAATTCTGACACATTTTAGAAATATCAGAAAAATTGTATATTATGTTTCCTGGAATGTTTTACTCGCATAACATTATAATATCCAATCCTTGTGTAAATATAATTTTATTTAAGGATTTGTGAATATGTAATACGTGTGTGAGAGCTATTTGGAAATAGAACACAGGAACGATAATTTAGTATCTCATTATTTCTTAGGACATTGGTTCGGGATGGATCTGACCTTTTGAAAAATCATTGTTTAGTTTCAATGACCTTATGTTATCATTAAATGAGGTTGAGTATTTAATAATATGAATATTTTATCCTAATTTCAGAAGTGACTTTGAATGTTTTAATACGCCCATTGCTTATTGATATGAACATTAAGCGTTGTTATTAGCACACTCTCAAGACAGCGTTAAAAATATAAGATGTCAATTGTTTTAATTTGGTTGATTAACATCATAGTATTATAGGAATTATTTTCAGACTTTTTATTCATAACTGGCCCGTTACGCTTTATTAAAAAGGAGTGGATAACATAATTTTAACTCCATTTTAATTTTCAATCTTGTGATTGAATTATTCAGTACTCTAATAAGATAATTTATCAAAGAAGATCATTCTCAAAGTTACCTTTTATATACTATTTGTTATTGAATGATATTTTATTAACCCTTGTTTTTATCAGTGGTCAATTCATCAATAAGTTTGTTTTGTGTTCAAGTTAAAAGCTACACAAGGAGGTATGTGCGCTGTACACACGGAGGCTATCGAACCCTGATTTCTAGCGTTATAAGCCTTCAAACTTACAGCTAAGCCAACGGGAGGCAGTAAATTTCGTAAAATCTCGCAGTGTTAAAGAATATTTTTTTTTACCTTGAGCGTTAATTGCAAAATATTAATAACGCCTGCAACACTTTTAACTACATAAATGAAAAATAAAATATTTAAAAAACAGTAGTAGTAGTAGTAAGTTAAATGGCATTGATGTTATCTTAATCAGCATGTCCACAGAAGAACAGAAAATAATAAGTTAGTAGTATAAATATTACATATTATTCTTATATATATATCTGTGTGAATACAAGTTATTTCTGAATAACAGGAAAACATTTTTCGCTTACATAACCAAACTGAGAGCTCGAATATACAATCTATAGAAACGTTTGCCGGTTACTTAATCAACCCAGTAACTTATCAACTTGGTACCTTAAACATCTCATCCCTATCCAACCGAACTGAAATTCAACACGCATCAACTTATTATACCAGGCTACTAATGTCGTGAATACTTAAAGGGCGTGAGGAAAATTTACGACATAAGTAACTGCCGTTGTTAAGATCACGCTTTCTTATTAACTCGCTATTGTTATTATCAAAATTTAAAACGGGCCAAGATTTTCCTCACAGATGCTCATTATTTAAAGCATAAAGTGTTTAAATCCTCATAACTGAGATCTTAGATTAACAGATGATTTCAATTATCAGCTGATACTTTTCAACTCAGAAGGATTGTATTAAAAATTAATGAAGTTATAAAGTTTTGGGAAACTAAGAAAAAAGCAATCGCCTATCAGTTCTTTATTTATCTTCCTTTTTCCATACGGACAGATAGTTTTGTGTACAAATAAACTTAGTTTCTAAAATCATTTTAAATCATAAGAAATAAAGTAAGATTTTATAAAAGCTTATGTTGATGTTTCTTTTAATTACTTAGGCGAAAATATACTTACAGTTAAAGATGTCTGAAGATTTCCCGTTTTGTATGATTATACAAGAATAACTTTAGCTAGAAACAGTTATTTGTTACTAAAAAAACGCTCTTTATTAGAAATTCATATTGATTTTTTTTTCGTTTAACAATTAAAAATGGCATGCAAATCATTGCCAAAAAATTATTTGTATTATCTAAGCATTGAAAATCAGAGGAAATTTTGTTATTTCATGTTTAAACTCAAACCCTTATGAATTGGAAGTTGTCATTTCAACAATTCTATATCCTGCCGAATAAGGTTACTTGGATTTCAGTGGATAAATATATTCCTGTTCTTCAATTTCACAAAACGTGCACCAGGCAAACATCCGTATAATGATATACACATCATAGATCTTCCTTATTAGCCTCTTTACAACCGTCTAGCCTGCAACTGATATGTTAGGTTTCTGCTTTGCTAATTAAACGAAAAATATTTGACATAATTTATATATTCTTAGTATTCGATGGTTGTTCGTGTTGTAATGAAAAATCATTACACGTTTAAGCATTGCACGATCCGATTACAAATTATGTACATGCATAAGTAATATTATACCTTCAGACTTGTGAGTAGCTGTAAATCATTTTCCATGGACATTCAGTACCAGTAATGATTTTTACAACGTTTAATCAAACACTGGCTTTTTATCTTCGAATCTTTATTATTCTCTTACTTTTAATCATCAACTACTTTTCAATCCAGGTAAAACCTCTAATATAAAACTTGATAAGCTATCATAATCATTATAATTTATCTTATATAGTAATATAAAATGCAATGAAAGATCGGGAAAGTTTTACAAATCTAAGAACTTAGAATACTTTTCTATGAAGAAAAATATTGAAAAAAAGTTTTAAGTATAAGATTGTAATATCAATATCGTGGCAGGTGACATTTTCTTAGTTATTTCGTTTAGAGGAATGAATCATAGTTAATTATGTATTTCATAAATTTCTTATTCCTGCAACCTTTAGATATATTCTTCTACAATTTTCTGCGTTAAACCATACGCAATGTAAAAAACATACTATTATTTTATGGAATATTGATATTAACCTACGAATGACTCCTAAGAAGAAGATAAATGTAAGAATCATATCTCAAGAGTTCTTAAATGGTGAGAAATAAGCAATAAATCAAGATATTTAAGACATAAGTTAGCATCGCTAAAGTTAATTTTAAAATTCACCTACAAACTATACGCTACAAATATAAAAAGCTAAATATCTGAAGCCTAAATAAGTATTGATAACTGTAATTATACAGTCATTGTATTGACACATGAAACCATATATATGGTATACATGTTGAATCTCAATAACAATCCGAAACGTTTATTTAGGTTAAATACATGTTCAAAATATATGTCGAAAATCGTGAAACCACCAAAAATTCTGAGCTAATCTAAACACAACGCTATATAGCGGTTTGAGTATGTTATATTAATACGAATTTGAATATGCAAATCAGCAAGTCACCTGGTAGTCACAACCGATATAAAATCGTAATGGAAAGATATGTATACGAACTACATTTTAACATTGCTTGACATTTGTAGGTCGTGTGCATTTTGGAATGATATATAATATTTCTTTCCCAAGCAAAATATTCATACACTCATACCATAAAGATAAGCTCAGATCAGGATTTATAATTCCCAAGACAGACATCCCTTGTACTTAATAACATTGGGAAAGAAAAGTAATATGGATCAGCTCGTGTCACTAAGACAGTTCAAAAAAAAAAGAGAAAAATCGTACCCTAGTCGTGGTAAACAAACTACGAAGTCTTTTACCAGGTGATGATACAAGGATACAAAATTTAGTAAGAAAAGCCGTCCACGCGCCCCACGCAACAATATGTAACACAAATAAGTAGCTGGAAAATGGAACGGGTATTCATGCTATTCTATACTAAGAGATACAAAACAAGTCAACAGGTGCAGTCACTGTGGATTTCTATACGATCGGAATGTTTAAACGGGGCAGTGAAATCGTCGTTCTCTTACATTAGGTGGCTTATGGAAAGCATTAAGAGAGGAGAGGTATGGATTATACATGACATCATTACGACGGAGCCTTTTGCAATGAAACCTACGCTGTAGACCTGTTATTAAGATGCACGATCGTCAGATAGAGCACGAAAGCCCTTGGCGACATGGACTATAACAACATGTTGTGACTCCAAAATCGCTTTAATAGTTCTTACTCAATATGTGTACAATATCTGTAATATATAAGAAAAGCATAAGATGCAATTTTATAAATTTTTAGTAGACTTAGTCCTCTTATTCGATAGCATTTTAATTTTTTCCTAAGTCTGGCAATTTATTGTTATTTGTCAGAGGGGCTTTTGACATTTCGTACTAATACGTCACATTTTGTGGGACTGCACAATGACAGGTACAGCAATCAAATATGATAGAGCACTTGCTGACCTCCAGAATAAAGTTTACTAGAATTTATTATTTTTCTTCTTACGAAAGGTAAACACTAGAACCTTATATTATTATAATACAGTTAAGACGTAATCATAATAACAGTGGCTTGTGTTTAACAGTAGTTTTTGTAGACATAGTTAAACAATTTTATGCTGCATGTACTTTGAGAGTGAGCTTCTCTGATTATTCGAGGTGCTCTTTCCACTTTCAGAGAAGTAAAGTTCATATTATGAGTCTTGGACCGAATCATCTTTTATGTTTGGGATAAAATAGTGTTTTGTAGGTGTCTCTTTTTTTACAAGGTAAGTTTATACACACGCTAAAATGTGGAGGAGAGTATCATAGGGTTGATGAGGTGTATTAAAGAATGTCTAGTAAATAAAAAAACGAATTATTGGTGCTCGAAAAACGTTCTGATAGTAGCTTATCTTCAAGGAGGGTGATTGCACCACAGACTGTTTATGATGGACAGCAGATGTTGTATACATCGACACGAGGAAGCTTAGATTGGTAGTCGTTAGCTGTTATCATGAGACAAGAGACGGAGGACTGAGCCTTAAATGACAACTTCATTAAGAGAAGACTTATAGCCGTTATTGTTTCTGTTGAAAAGCCTCGTTTTAGTATGTCGATTTCAGTGGAAATAGACCTGGGAGCTATACGTTCCGGCAAGGAGGCTAGACCACGCTGATAGTAGATTCTAGCTGATAATGACGGGCACAAGTCTCCTTCTAACAACTAGTATCGCTTCTATTACCAGCTGTCACTTCAAGCTAGCGAAAGATAACTGCTCTGGGTATCCTTAATAATAAATACCTGAGTGTTTTGAGTGAGAAGACAAAACATTGTGCAACAAAAATTCGGTAGCAAGGATAATAAACGCAGAAACCACAACATTAGTTTCCACTTGTATGTAGAGTTTAAAAAAATATTTAGACACAACAAAATTGGACTAGAAACTTAAAATCAGATATGAAATGAAACTACAGACAGTGATATGTAAAAAGTGCTGAAACTAGCTTCCAGCTTATGATTAAACAAGAGAAATATTCATACGCAAGTCAATGCAAGTCATTAAACACCGACCTCTATTGTGCACGTTTTCCAAATTTATATTAAATACTACTGAATAAACACGCACATTTTACTTTATATGTTCAAGTGATTTATGCATTTCGTGGTAAGGTAATTTAGCACAGGAGTTAAGGCTGTAACAGTGTGAAGAGGATAGCATGCTGGTTTCTGAATTAACAAAGTTTTCAATTACTGGAATTCCTGAACTATCAACAAGTCAACTATCATCGAATCAAGGTAGAATGTGCTTTTTTACTGTCTTGAATTTGTTTTGATTGAAGTAGATAGCTTACTTTGATCGAAAGTTAATAACTCACTCGTTGGAGACTGTTAACATATATTAGTCATTTTCCGATCATTTTTTTTCCCCTTTTCAATTATCTTCACATCATATGTGGAAATTTATCGTGGCCAGATAACAGATAAAGTTGTCACGGGACTCGCTTAATCATTATTATGACCAGTTATCTATGGGTAAATAACACTTATGTCAATAGTCATTGTTCCTCTTGAGTACTTCACTATACAAAACCCGTCGTCTGTAATCGATCGTCATAATGAAGCTACGAATACAGTGTGGTGGAGTATTATGACCTAATAACTAAACATAATCCAACTTGATATATGACTTCATCTTTAGGATTACATCTAGTGAGTGTTGTGCCAAAAGATTGCCTATGTTTACATTTCTAATCTAATGGCCGGACTTGATCTAGTGGCCAGCATGCACAGACTGTGGAACAGAGAGTCCACAGCTCCCATCTTGACGCAAAAATCGCGTTTCGCATTTCAGGACAGTGGCTGAGCTACAAGTATGACGATCAAGTCCCATTCTTCGGGCAGAGACGAGTAGCTCAAGAGTAACGATCCATGCTGTTCACTAGCTAACTATGTTACCTCTAGTTTATCAGTTCACGATTAGAGACAACGGTTAGGAGCAGATAGATGTTGTGCAGCTTTTCCGGAAACTCTAAGAAAAATATTTTAAAAAGAGATTATACATTTAAAATTGAGAAATAATTAATCATTTTTAGTAATAATGGAAAGTAATATGATTATGAAGGAAAGGTTGTTGGCGTAAGAGTTAATAGGAAAAGGAAAGGGTTACTGTAACTACTACTGCTCTTAATTGCTGTATATAATTATTGCAATCTAACAGTTTTCTCGAAAACTATTTTAATTTTTTGTTGTTTTTTTGCATGGTAGTTTAAAAGTTGTGCATATTCAAAACTATATAAAAAATAAACAGTTTTGTGTAATTTATTTCCTTTTTAAAATATTTTTGAAATTATTTTAATACAGCTTCATACTTTAAAAAAATCCTGCTATAAGTTTCTTAATTTGTTAGTGATCTATAGAACAAATCCATTTTCCATTGATCTGTTTATGGTGAACTTGTTTGAATATTGTAAATAAATATTAACTGAGTTTAAGTTGTTTTTCATTTTTCACGCCCTCCTTAAAAAGAGTAAATACGTTTTAGCATGACAACGCTTCTATTTTTTTATATTACTAAAACAAAAAAACGTAACTTTCATCTGTAAAGTTTATATACATATATACATGTGTGTGTATCCTACAAATTTGAGACTTATCTATACTGATTTTTTGTAGCATTCAAACATATATTTTTCTTAACACCAGTGTAATATGTACCCCATTTTCAACAATGCTTTCAGCTTCAAGCTGACTTTATCTAATTTTCAAAAATCCTGAAAATAACTTGTACTACAATTGAGATATAAAACGTATATGCATGATCTTTATTTTCACCTTCAGTTTTCTTCCTTCACTAAAGTGGTAATCTCAGCAAAGACTACGTCTTGCTGTGTAATTTACCGAATAGTCGGCTTACATTATGAGAAATATATTAGAGTGGCTTCTCGTTTATTCATTTGAATATATCATGTTTATTAATGTCTATTTCCTATTACAATATTTGGTTAAAGTTTATAACCTTAAATACTAATTGAAATAAATCTTCGGTATTCATAAAGACAAGATGTTTGTTAAGTTGGAAAGTTTAAAATATTCGGAATATTTATCAGATATTATTTACTATTGAATAAAAACGATCCTTGTTCTAAGGACCTCAGTTCTGTTCAGAACTTGATATACGTAAGCAATAAATACTTAGAGAATTACTTCAAATATAAATATTATTGCTAAAGTTGTTAGAAGATAAATTACAAAACGTTTTTTTAACATTTTATATTACTAATGGGTTCTTGGGTTATGTTTTAAAATTATAATTTCGGCATAAGATACAAATAGGAAATTGTTTTGTAAAATCATTTTAGCACAATGGCTGACAAAAAAAATTTAAAGATAATTATATATATATACATATATTTATATACATATATAAAGAAAGTCTGGCATACATTGTTAATTGTATTTCTGTAGAGAAAAAATGTGTATAATTTAAAAATAAAACAGAGATTTCCGTAAATTTTGAAGTTTTTTTGTGCTTACATAAACATTTCCAGATCGAATACTTGTCCCCTTTTCAAATGTAATATAGAAATAAATTCCAGTATTTGACATACCTAGAGAAACTTCAGATGTTATTAAAACTTTTTAATTTCAATTGTTAAGGTGTATATATATATATATATATTTAACATTATTTAAGCTAGCGCCAAAACCTGACTCTGTAATACAATCAGTCTATATGTGGTTTTACGAGATACAGATATTCCCACTAAGAAGTGAGAATTTTATATCTCTTTGTTATTATTCCTCATTTCCCCTTAGACATTAATATAACAGTTACCTGGAATGACATAATAAAATAAATTATAAAAATTAACCTGTTTGTAATATATGGGAAATATTATAAGTCAACGGTTATTAATAATTAAAAGTAATGAATTTTATTTACTGTACGTTAACTTCAAGGACTTTCATTATACAGTTTTCTCGTGGTTTTGTTTGCTGTCACCGAGAAAAGTATTTTCTCGTATTTACTTTCACCATTTCACATACTTAATGGTTTCTTAATTGCAATTATCGGTTTATCACTCTCGCCACAACATACAATAGAAGCATATATTAAATAAAGAACTTGAACAGTTTCTGAGAAAAAATGATTTAGTTAGCATATTAGTGCTTTATATATTTATGTATGTGCTACACTTTATTATAAATGTACGTGAATTAGTAAGTGATATATTTACTGTAAAGTAACTGCTCAGAAGGGCTTTCAGACAGTTTTAGTCATAATAATTAATTTCGAACAGTAATTCAATGTGTAATTAAACAATAAAAACATATTTAAAACATTTATACATTTATTATCCGCCTAGGCTCGTGTTTAAGTTAAAGAATATAAAGTTTAAAGCAGCCTCTTTAAACTACCAGTAACTTTACTAAAACTAGAAAAGTTTGCTATTTTATACTTAGATGTCCTAACACGTGAAAGACATTCTAGTATAATGACACTAATAGGCCCGGCATGGCCACGTGGATAAGGCGCTCGACTCGCAATCTGAGGGTCGCGGATTCGAATCCCTGTCCTACAAAACATGCTCGCCCTTTCAGCCGTCGGGGCGTTATAATGTGACGGTCAATCCCACTATTCGTTGGTAAAAGAGTAGCCCAAGAGTTGGCGGTGGGTGGTGATGACTAGCTGCCTTCCCTCTAGTCTTACACTGCTAAATTAGGGACGGCTAGCGCAGATAGCCCTCATTTTGGAAACATTTTTATGTGAAGAAATGCTACTGATAAGAAAGATACACTGTTATAGATTTGAAAAACTTTTCTAAAGCAAATTTAAATATATAAAGTACTCTTTTATGATTTCTCACATTTAAAACTGAAATAAAAGAGAGCTCGTATATATCATTCAATGGTATGGCACAAATTATGTAATGTAATTTAATATCAATGTTTCTGCTGATAGGGTAGGTGTGTCATGCAAAATAATAAAAAATCACTTTTAAGTTTAAAAACTATCTATTACCTGGTACTGGGTTAAAATACACAGTGAATATATTTAATTCACACAAGTTGGTTAAAACTTTATATTTCAAAAATTTATAATTACTCTTTGCCATATTGAGTGTGAAGTTGCATGAAGTAAGATTATCCTAATGTTTAGTTAGCACTGAAGGTAACTGTAATATTAAATATTTCAAGCTGAATAAGTACATTTTTTTGCCAGAAAGATTTCCAATTAATTCGAGAAAACGTAAGATCTTTAGCGAAGGATACAGAATTGAAAAAGTTGACTCTAGGCTGAACTGGAACTATCTGGAATAAAAACAGATAAATGTATTATTCAATAAAGGAAATGAGATACATAATGTAATTTAGCGATAATCAATCATTGTGTTTAATATTCTGTTTAGCTCAAAAAAAGAATAAAAGACTGCTGTAAGAACATAGTTTGTTTTTCAAGAATGTTAAAATAACGATCATTTTGTTTTGTTTGCATTTTACATGTTATAGTGCAAAGCCACACAATAGGCTATCTGCGATATCCCCATAACGGGGGAACGAACCCAGTATTTTAGATTTGTAAGTGCATAACCTTACCGTTGACTCATTTGGAGACTGATATTCTTTCCGACCAAACTCCAACAAGCAAAACAAAGAAAAATTGGTATTTTTGTTTCGGCTTATTGGAAAGAAAATGTTTGAAATCAAATTTTTATCTCTTGACGAAAGAACGTCAGAATTATCCAACGAATGGTCAAAACGACAATTTAAAAATAAATGTTAAGAAAGTATTGTTCTTTACTAGTAACCAGGTAAACTTTGATGAAATTAATCTAGGTACTTTGTCTAAAATTAAATGAGAAATATATGAAGATCTACTTATTTTTCAGTTTAATTAACTTTTAAGGAAAGAAAAATCACTAATTCTCGAAAATACAACTCAATAAAATAAAATCACATAAAGAGGAAAGAATAAGTTAACATATCTGAAAATGGGACGTCAATTACTTTAATCAAGCTGATATGAAAGTGTAAGGACAAGAGAGTACATAAAGTCATACGAGTGTTATTATATCTTGAAGTTCATGCACTGATACGTAAAATCTAAAACATGTGTCAAATGTTCTCACTATCATTGTCTCTGAAAACAAAAAACTTTTTGTAATGAATTATTTAAGAAATATTTAAAACTTCTAATTTACTCTGAACATTATCGAACGGATGAAATTCGTTAATCAGATTGTATTTGCAAATGTAATTAATAATCAATTACAATGTAATTTTAGTTTATAAAGTTGATCAAATGTCATTTTGTCCTCTATTTTATTTACCATTACGATAGCAAACCTAACAAATAGTTATACTTTAACAGAATCGGGAATTTCAGGTATTAATGATGATAATGATAAAGTGAAATTTTGTATATTTGAAACATTGTTACAGCTTTTAAACAAATAGTCTGGAAACAGTTTTTTTAACGGAAAGGATTTATACTGAGTTCAGTGAATGGAACTAAAGGAAGCTGGGAAAATATTAGGAAGAAAAATGATTCTATAGCAATTCAAGTATCGATTTTTGTTATGATCGAAATAAAAAATGAGTGTAGGCAGGTTTTTTTTTTTGGATTGGCAATTAAAAACTTAAAGATATCGATAGTTAGGTTTAGTGGGTAGCACAAGAATAACTAAAATATCTAGTTGATTGTAATTTGTTGTGTATGTGTAATGTATTGTATTTGAAATTATATTTGTAAATAAATATTAAGTAAAAATAAATAAATAATTAAAGTTAGATCTCCTTACATTTTATATGAAAAAAATCTGTTCGTCCAGATTATATTATATTACAAAATACATACAAAACTATTTTTAGTTTCGTTTGAAGTAAAATAATAATAACAAATAATAAAAATTCGTTTCAACTTGTGAAAAGGAAGAAATAAAAATGTGTTAGTAAATATAGAGCTTAATCTCGTAGTTCAGCTGAGATACTGAACCTGAGCGTTGTTAATATATTTATTTAAAGTGTTTGGTAGATTAAATTAATTAAATGGAGATAAAGGTGTGAATTTATTTGAACCTAAAGAGTTGATATTGTTAATACAGTAGATATATTACAGGATAAAGTTTCTTATGTAATAAATATATTTTAGTGAACAAAAATTATAATGCTACATAGATATTAATGAAATATATTTTGAAGTATAAAGAATACTTATAACTTTGAATACAAAATACTATATGTCTTCTTATAAAATGAAGTTTAATATGATTAGCTAACTGTTAACTTTTATCTTGCAGTGAATTAGACTACGGGAATTTAATAACAAAAGCAGAATACTGAGTGAGCAAGGTTGATGAATACATTAACAGTTTAGAAATGTGTAATGTATTCTATATATTGTACCGAATACTAAGAAAGCAGCTTTCAGAAACTGAGATACATAATAATTAGTTACGATTTATACAATAATTTGTTACTCAAATTGATAATAAGCAATCAGAAAAAATATACCCTTTGCAAAAAATAAGGATAAAAAGTATTAAAAGTAATATATACATACTTTCAAATAGCTTTTACTTTTGAAACAAGATATCTCAAGTATTAAACAATTTTACATTACAGAGTAAAAAAATCGTAATGCAAGAAAAGTTTGATTTATAATTCCTGGTATATAATCGGATCTGTGAAATTTGATGTCTGTAATATTTGAAAATACACTTGAAAAATGACAGAATAGATTTAAGCGAAATTATCCAAAATTTTAGTAGGCTAAAAGAACTTTAGGTCAATATATTTTAGTAGGCTAAAAGAACTCTAGGTCAATATATTTTAGTAGGCTAAAAGAACTCTAGATCAATATTGCAGAAGTTATTTATTCTTAATTAACAATTAGTGTTTAAAGTACCTACAGCACCCCCCCCAAAAAAAAACCTTGAAAATGTAGATTGCATTAAGTTTTAAAAACACAGAAACCTAACGTGAATCATCTAAGAAATTGGTTATGTTCCAGCTCAGTTAATCACCTATAGTTTTAGTTTTGGTTGCCTTTTCTTTGCCCTATTCAGTTTTAGGTAGACTTATAGTAATTGTATTTGTAAAGTTAGATACAAATATTTTTGATATTATTTGCTCGTTGATTATTATTACTGTAAGGTAAAAAGAAAGAAAACTATTAATTTCACACAATTTTTAATTCCGGAAAACACTATGTACTTACAGGTATCTATAGTATAATGGTATCATAAAACAACAAAATTATATAACATACTTATGTGGCTGACGTGGTTGAAACCTACGCATCTAACGATCTTTAAGCCCACATAGCTGGCGAGTTTCAAAACCAAATATCTAACGGATTTTAAACCCAATAACATGGCTGGTTTCAAGCTCATGTACCTGCAACATTCAAACCCACCTGTCTAATAAAACTAGCACCCAGGTACCTGCAAACACAAATCCATGAAACTATTGAGTTTCTCTAGCCCCATGTACGTGCTAATTGGGCATATTCCCACTTTAGCTGTAACATAAATTCAAATACTATTTGGACTCAATTTTCATTTCTTCCAAAATCACGAAGTAACATATCATCGACAACTGTACAAACTCTCGACAGCAGTTGTGTTTACAGACAGATTGTTTTTGTTTCGTTTTTCTGAGCAGTTGTTTATTTCTTATCATTCATTTTCAAAAAGTAGCCAGGATACGCTAGTATACTTCTTAACGCTCTGTTCTTTGTTTGAAAAACCTGGTGTCTTACACTTGTAGTTCTTACGAATATATTAGTATGAATGACAGTTATTTTCAACTCATAACCCGAGAGTTACAATATAAATTTTAAATATATTCACTCTATTCTCCTTTCTTTTTTATTTTGAAAAGTGTTTGCTTCACATATTTAACATTCTATAAACTTAACTATGTGATGATTTTGTGGTCTGAAGAATAGCCTTGCGTAATCGGACGTATTTATACCAAATGCTGTTGTACTATTCATATGTTTCTTTTGTCTTCGCAAAGCAAAGCA
Source organism: Limulus polyphemus (assembly GCF_000517525.1). NCBI lineage: Eukaryota > Metazoa > Arthropoda > Merostomata > Xiphosura > Limulidae > Limulus > Limulus polyphemus. The sequence continues at coordinate 2,404,231 of NW_013665612.1, forward strand.
CAGCAACCGTAAATAAAATCTATAAACATTGTTTGTTTGTTTTTAGAGCAAAACCCAGTTGGGCTATCTGATGTGTTCACCGAGAGGAATTGAACCCCGAATATTTGTCCATAAACTATAAACATTGACTTCAATAAATGTAATCTTATGAAGTTACTATCATTTACTAAGCGGTATATAGCAACAGAGAAGAAAAAAGGATAGATAGATAGAAATAACACTTTATATATACAGAAAAAGGCTTAGAATCATATACCTTATGTGTTATTTGTTATACAACAATCGTAACCAGTACAAAAGTTTGGTACGCTAGTTATGTTAGGTATAATAACTTGAATGAGCTCAAATGTTGCAATAAATCATAGAATATAAAAGCAATAAAAGGCTGATATTTCTTCAATTACCTACTTTCAAATCTCCTCAGGAGAGGAAGTAACATTTACTGATATTCGGAAAACCGTACAAACCGAGACAAACATATTGTAGGTGTGAAAGTGCTTTATAGTAACTATGAGAAAAACATACACGGAATAATTGAAGTGAAGAAGAAGTGTCATTGGCCACTCTTCAGTTTTTCACATTATATAGCCGCACAATAGCAGATATAATAAATAAATATAGTATTCCGAAAATTGTTTAATAACAGAACAATGAAAATAAATATTTGAGAGCTAGAGATTTATTTTATCCGTCTTTTTTTTACCTTAAAAATACAATACAAATATGAGGCATGCAGAGTTGCAAAAAGTATTAGAACCTGGGAACCTAATTCCCAGAAACTGTTGGCCCGGCACGAATTTTTTCATGGTTATGAATAAACAGAAGATGCTGAAGAGAAATGTTAATTTGCGTTTTTGTTAATTAAGATTGGTAAACTTTCCTTGAACTTTCTCGACTCGCCGCCCCCCCCCCCCATCAGTGGCACGGCGGTATGTCTCTGGACTTACAAAGCTAGAAACCGGGTTTCGATACTCGTGATGGACAGAGCACGGATAGCCCATTGTGTAGCTTTGTGCTTAACTTTAACCAAACTCAACTCGCCGTCGGTGCGAGAGGTAAACGCCATAGTAGAAGAAGTACGATGTCCCCCACTGGCACAGCGGTATGTATGCGGACTTACAACGCTAGAAACCAGGTTTCGATACCTGTGGTGGGCAGAGCACAGATAGCCCATTATGTAGCTTTGTGCTTAATTACAAACAAGCAAGCAAACCTTTCTCAAGGTCTCCTAAGCTTATAAATTCTTAAGTAAAAAAAAATATAGTTTCATGCCACCTTTTGAAACTGGACTGTTATTATTAAGAAACCATTTATATATATATATATATCTTGTCAATAAACTTCAGAGTATGGTATTCTCCAATTGTAATTAATATCCCAGATATGTAATGTGCAAAATTAGTTTAAATCGTTTTGCATTTACCTCCATCCAGCAGTTAGGCTCAGCGTGAACTATCTATAAATGAAAACAAACTGGCAAGAACATCAACTTTGGGCTGGCTTAACTGTTATCAAGAGCTTTCCTTGTGATACTTTTTATTTATGATGAGCCCTATCACAGGTTTGCAATAACGAATACGGAAAAAATTGGAAGTTTGCTTACCATACTCTGAAATATAAGCTTTCATTGTCTCATTCAAGTGTACGTTCACTTTCAGTTTCATTCCAATAAATCAATTAATTACATTATACTCAAAAATGAAATAAATTGATATGATATTATGAAAAGTTAACAAAAAAGTGACATCAATATAACCGAATCGATTTATTAATTTAATTCGACAGGCGAATTTCACATTTTTTGTGAAACATCTTTAAAAAAAGAGGGTGAAACCAAATTAGCAAATCAATTTGCATATGATGAAAGCAAATAAAATTTAATTCTAGATCATAAAATTTAAACTTAAGAGCATGCTAATATATATGGTAGTTATGTGGAATTAAAAGTCTTGGATCCCATATGCAACCCATCACGAAACTCTTTGCTTTGGGATTATATGGGACCTTATTAACACACATCTTTGCAAAGATACAGAATCCACGTGGCTTGTAATTGATAGTGATATTTATTTCAAGCTATTCAGACTGTTCAACTAGGAGAAAAATGATGAAAACCTTTTAGAAGCATTGCAGGATGGAAGAGGCATTTATCCGGCCTTGTCAAATTTTAAGAGACCACATTTGCTCAAAATTGGTAACTGGTTTTCAGAAAACAATTGTTGTCTGTCTTGAGGATAAGCAGGTTAAAACAGCACAAGGTTCTCATGAGGCAAAGCGGCTATTTAGTAAAATCTTAAACGTTCGTTTCCTACTGACCGACATCTACTCGCTGTATGGCATAATTATCAATACTATCCATGAAGTCCTTCTTCTACCCCATGAGCAATATGACAAGCTCATCAAAACAGTTGAAGTATTGGGAATGATATCTAAAAGCTTTCGAGACTATAAAGAGTGTAAAGAGTACTGCACAGCATCGAAGAAAAGAGCCTGCTTTTGACCTCTTTACCACCACGACAGACTATCAATGAGGGATAAACTACAAAACTGATCCTGACAGCCATTTAAGACAGACTCATAGAAGTTTAGAAATAGAATTTTCAAAGGTTTAGTTGGTAATAAAGGAAATGCTATGAAGCAATTGGAAACCTTGGTAAAAAGGTTTCATTCGGAAATGGAGGATAATGTATTTAGCCCAGATGTCACAATCATACACGTGTAATTCTATATTTGCCAAGCCTGGCTATTAAATTAAAATAGCCTGAGGGTTGGTATATCACGCTTGTATACCACGAAATGTCAAAAATTCACCAAATCAATTAGATCCATTCTTGTTAGCTCATTAAAACATGTCTGCTATGAACAATCGCTGAAGCAGCATAGAATATTTTCTAAAATCTTTAAACTGAATTTCAATGCTATTCACCAACCCACCTTAAAAGCATCAACCAAAAAGATATTTTTAAGATATTCTTTGGTCTCAAGGACGATCTGTATTACGACAGTGAGATGATCTTACAAGCAATGGTAGTAATTTGCGTGAAGCATTCATATGAATCCATTTTAGAGTCCTTAGTATCAGTTTTCGAAAGTCATTTTGATGAATGGCGAAATTTGGATGAAGGAAATGCAACACAAGATTTCGAAATAGCAGTTAATGAGCCAAATCTGTCATATGTTAATCCAATAATCAAAGAAGCATTGAATTACAATTGGAAATCAGAGAAATCTCCCTGGCATTTTTACAGGGCCATTGTTCTTAAGCAAATAAAATAGTGTGACGGAGGATCTAAGGTTATAAATCGTATGATGAAAATCCCCAGTGACTTGTATTTTATAGAAGTCTAAAAGGAACTGCTGAAGAGACACTTTTTTCATTCAATTTCAAAGAATCTCTCCATTAATAGAATAATGGGAATTTTAATGGCCTATATTTTTTCTTTTACAAAGAAAAGCTCCTGTTATGGTAATTTAATTACTATCTTTTGAAATGTGTACCCAAAGATATCCTTGGCATTTCGATCTGTTTTTTTTAATTTCTTTTCATTTTTCATATCTCTAATCAGTTATAAAACCTGATTTTCAGACGATATTTTATTTGATGGAGGAATCAAACATATACTGAATCCCTTAGAACAAATATATATATAAATTTAGTTTACTATTTTAAAGGCAACATATTTACTTTTATGTTACTGGGAGAAAACATTTGTGGATACAAACCAAATTTAATACCAATAAAGGTCACTTAACGCCTATAAAGAGCATTTGAAACTATAAAATTGTCATTCTTAGAATAATAGCCTGGCAGAAAAGTTTGGCTCTTACTGTCAGATTCCCAGAAAGAAACATATTTTTGCAGCTCTGAATGCATGATACATTGTCACTTATTTAGCTCTTTATTATTTATAAAAGGATTTTTTTTTAAATAATTCAAGTTTTAGTTTTATAATATCCATTGGTGATTCAAAGCTAAGCCCATATAGACCATTCGGTAACTTTGTGCTTAATAAAACAAAAACAAGCAAATATTATGATGTTAAGAAAATAAAAAGTGAAAGATAATCGTGATCAAGTTTTACCAACAAACATACTACTGGATTCAAGGAAAAGGCTGATCATAAATATAAAGTAACTAGCTTTTCCATGTCCATTTGCTATATACTGTGATGCCTGGGTAAAACTTAATTAACAGTAATGGGATTTGTCTGCAGGATAAAGAAAATTCGATAAGGATATTTTGTTATGAAATAATGCTAAATTTGAATAACCGAGCACGAGAAAGAAAAAAGACTGGACAAGGTAATGCACAAAATGAACAATCTGTATTGATTCACAAATAAAGTGTGCATAAGTGCTGTTGTTAAACACGTGATGGTCGCTTCTACTAGCTCTTCCTTTAAATTGTATACTATTCAGAGCTGTGTACCAGATTTTTTAAATCCAACAGCTTCTTATTTTGAAAAAAGCATCTTGTTTAGCCAGAGCGACTAGTTGGCTAGTCGTGCTCATTCAACTATAGGAGAAGCCACAACTTCAAGATATCATATAAACTACCATTGAAAAACAATGCTGTCGACATGGTGTTGTACAACATGTAGTACATCAGCAATACTACCCCTAGGTAGAACAGGTATTATCTCCTAAAGAATATTAAAGGAACAAAAGTAGATCGACCACCTGTTGTGTGAAACCTGCACATAAAGATAATAAATTATAAATTCAGAAAAATACTATAATAATACAAGAAGATAAAAACGCGTGATGTATTTAAATACCACCACAATACATGTGATTCCTAAGGAACACATTCAACACTGGGCAACTTTTAATGACCATATTATTTACTTCTTTGAATTGTTCGCTTGTAGTTAAGCGCAAAGTTACACAATGGGCTATAATAATACAAGAAGATAAAAACGCGTGGTATATTTAAATACCACCACTGTACATGTGATTTCTAAGGAACACATTCAACAGTGGGCAAATTCTAATTATCGTATTATTTACTTCTTTGAATTGTTCTCTTGTAGTTAAGCGCAAAGTTACACAATGGGCTATGGGTATCGAAACCTGGTTTTTAGTATTATAAGACTTCAGATTTTTCGCTGAGCCATTGAGGAGCTATTTTTTGGAAGTAGAAACTTTCCAAAGAGAAAAGATAAGAATCATCCAAAATGACTCATACATTTAGAAGAAATTCTAGATTTAACCGTTAACTTAGCTTAAAAAGAATTTGCATGAAATCGGGTGTTACAATATCGGAAATGGGCCGAGCGTGGCCTAGTAGTTAGCCAATCGAAAGGTATGATGCTCGAGACATGAAGCGGCTGTGCATGCGTTATAAATGTGAATCCTGTTGTTCTGATCAAAGAGCCAGAAAAGGCTATTGTGGCAGCGAGTGTTATTAGCTGGGTGTCTTACCTCAAATCAATAGCTCAGAGTTAGGAATGGTTATACCTGAAACCTGGGGAGGGGGAAGGTCCTTTGATCTTGACATTTAGTCCGCAAGCATATAAGGTGTCATTGAGGCTGAAACTTCCAATTTCATTATCGGAAAGAGTAGTGTGTTGTATTGTATTACATTGTATTTATATCTATGGCGAAGCTACTAAAGCTATCTGTTGCTGCCCCTAATTTTAAACTAATGACCAGAGGTAAATATGTAGTACCCTACTACCTACCATCAACACTAAGGGAGTGACTGTTGTTATTGTAATGCACCAAAATTTTATATAAGGGGGCGTTTTATGGTATCATTAGGGTTCCTACCCGGTTTACCAGCTGAAAAATCCAGAGTTCTAGCAAAGGGTCAAACCGTGCCCGGAAATAATGATAAAAATAATGAAATGAGTTTCTGGGAAAGCAATATCTGGAACATATTAAATCTCAGTATGTTAAAATAACTTATGTATGTATGTTAATCTCTATTTATTTATACCAATCTACCTACCTGTCTGTTTGTCTGTCTATATATACATATATATATAATGTATATGACAGAAAAACAAATTATGTTTGTCGTTATCGAAAAAAATATAGCACTCATTCAACCTTTTTATTTCAAGTTTCATACTTTCGGTGTTTCTACCAGTTTGTTGGCTTTACGATCATTATGCAATAGGTCTTGAAAACATTTCATAAACTTTGTGTTTTCTCACACTTGTAGCAGTTATAAGTTTAAAATATATAATATAAAAATTATAATGACTCCGAAGTGAGAAATCGAACCTGTATTAACAAACAAAGGGTTATCAAAACTTAACAATTAATTCATTTAGAAAGTCACGACAATAGCCAAGTATATAAGTGTCGTGCAGGGTTATGTGTAGCGTGGTTAGTTTCTGGTAGTGTTATTTTGTAATGTATTTCGTATATCTAGTCGCTTGTTGAAACATAGCTAAAACTTAACATTTGCTTTAAGGAATTTCTTCAACTTTTGTTATAGTAAGAAATAAGATATTACCAAATCAAGTAATGTTAAACATACCAAGTATATATATATGTCGACATGACCCGTACTACATATACATCTATGTGTGTGTGTGATGTTTAGAAATGAGTTTTATATCTGAGAAAAAAAGGAACAAACTGTTATTATATTCTTTAGGAATTTAAATATTTACGAGGGAACCGCTGAAGTGAGCGAAAAGAAGACGATTCCTTGAAACAGCGACGTGGATAGAATGTGGACCATAAACCCATGAAAAGTCACTTTAAGAAGATTTAACCCAACCTGATTTGGTATCTTTCTCAGAGAACTTAACAATGCGCGTGAATTCAATTCTTTGCCGGAGGTCTGGAAGTACAAAGAATGTAGAGGGAGGGCCACAGTGATCCTGCTTTTTACTCTGACGCTTGCTGAACGTGAGTTGACTACACCACATGTTTGCCCGAATACTTGGAAAAGACGAGCGCGACAACAGCGTACCCCATCGGAATCAAGATGGATGACAGGTTGGGTCCCCAACAAAACCACGACAGTGTTCAGCTCCGCGGGAGCTGGCCTCACGCGACTTTTTCCTTTTCGCTTATTAACATTTCATTGTGTAGATATGGTTTAGATATTTGTAAAATAGTTTACTGCCAGGAGAACAAGTCAAGTGATTGAATATACTGCCGTGAAACCATACTCGAACTTATTATAAAATGTGTGGGTATTTGTATCAAACGTTTGAGAATTCAGATCACTCTTGCCGTCGATTTGGTGTAACAAAAGCATGATTCAGTGCAGTCAGTAATTATTTTAAATATAAAACTGATTAAGAATAGACGTTCAACTTATCCTGTAATGCACACGCGCACAGCTGTAAAGATTGAGTCTTTATTCTTTTAAAGAATATTGGAATTTATGAAAATCAGCTTACTAACTTTCATCTGTATGTTTAACTTTGTTAATTCTAAGAAGCACTAAGATAAAGAATTTGTTACTCAGTTATGGTGAAAATTCTTGTTTACAATATCATAATTCATATGAAGGTATCTGAAATCCAAGTTATGCGAGTTATAACTTTATGATAATATGCAAATTATGATATAATTATATAAAATATTGTTTTATTCTAACAGATTTTTTGCCGTTCTTTACTTCTTTATAGCCTACTAGTACTCCAAGTTTATTCTCTAAATAATGAAATACAAAAGCTCTCTGGCAATAAATTTATTTTGTATGTTGCTTAAAACTACAAATCACAACCTACTCCAGCTGTCTGTCTCTAATCCTAATCTAGAACTAATACAGTAGAAGAAAGTATCCACCGCCAACTATTAATGTATTGCAATTGAATAATGGAATCATCAGTATTATTACGCAGCCACGGTCCTGAACTCATTGTACGGCAACTGGATGTAAACCACGACCCTCTGGTTACCCGAGTTAAGTATTTTATCTTTTTTTCCTGAATTGCTTTTGCAATATGTATAGCTACTGATTTTGAAACCTAACTGGATTACATCCTTGCAAAAGCTATCAACAGTTTCTAACGTTATATTCTCTAATCCAAATACTTTTAGATTCAACAAGTAAGTAATTAGTAATGGATTTCTTTTCCGTGATACAGTACTTTCTGAGAAGATCATTCTTCAAAAGAATACTTGTGTTTTAATGTAAGAATTTATTACTTAATGCAACTACGCCTTTTATGTTATGTGATCTCTTGTCTTCTGAGGTTTTGATCATGGAGACGTAACGACATCTGTTGTCTAGTAAAGAAGTCAGATTAATATACATCTTAAGTTTATCTTTTTTAGCTAAAAGCAAGATATAATAATATTGCTTTAGGGGGTTAATTGGCGTAAAAGCTCAAAGTATAAGCTTAAACCGTATTTACTTTTCTGCATTGATTAAATGTGCAAATATTTCGTGTTAGTTATGTATCGGAATCTGTATAACATGGTTTTCTGACTAAAACATTTTAATACACAAAAGTAAATATTCGCTCGTTATGCTTATTGGAGCATGAGTACTCTTAAATCTCTAACGGACGTAAAATGTACATAGCGTCGAATTAATGATAGAAAACCATGTACTCGGATAAGGTAATTACAAACACTGCGGGCTGCACCTTTACAGAATCTATTTGAATGGATCCACAACTGAAGCTAGAACAAGTTTCAATATAATTAATCAAAAGAGTATTAAAAATACTTAAACTATTGAAACATAGTTTTAACAAAATTTTTAAAATGCAGTCGTGGTCATGTTATTCTTTTTTATTATCATTACAGGAATCTATCTGTTAATTTAATTAAAAATTTGATCATAATACAAACGTCTAGGGCCACAAAGACAGAGAACATTTTACTCCACTTTTGTTATGTGTTTATGTTTTTTGTTTATGTGTTTGTTTAGAATTTCTTGCAAAGCTACACGAGGGCTATCTGCGCTAGCCGTCCCTAATTTAGCAGTGAAATACTACTGGGAAGGCAGCTAGTCGTCACACCACCCACGGCCAACTCTTGGATTATCTTTCACCAACGACTAGTGGGATTGACTGTCACATTATAATGCCCCCACGGCTGAAAGGGCAAGCATGTTTAGTGTAACGGGGATTCGAACCCACGACCCTCACATTGCGAGTTGAGCGCCCTAACCACCTGGTCATGCCGGGCCCTTATGTCAGAGAATATTTGACAAAGTTACATTATAGTGACTGTGACTGATTTATCGCTTACAGTGTTATATCAATGAGATTAATAGAAGAAATATAATATTCAATTGTTCACGAAACTAGCTGTAATACAGTGTGGGCGTGTTTGATGGGACGGGGATTCGAACCCTTGACCCGCAGATTGCGAGTTGATCGCCTTAACCACCTGGCCATGCCGGGCCCCGATTTCTATTGTAACTGGTTTTACTACTTAGTATATTCATGGTAAATATTTTCATTCACATGTTAATATATACGTTGAAAAGCGTTATCCTAAAGTACATTGTTCAATTCAGAATTAATATAATATCAATGATAAAGAATAAGCAACATTTCACAAATTAGACCTGTGATTCCTACTCTCCTCCGACAAACGTTCACGAGATGTCATTTTCAATTTCTCTTAAATCGTAAATGTTTCACTCTTCAAATGTTTGTTCTATGTTTTAACGAACCAAATGCTTAAACAAATCTATTATTAAAACTCCACAGAAATAAAATGTGAACTGATATTTCTTGAACCACAGCATAAGGTTTACACTGAAAACATGTCAATTCCCACTACTATACTTAGTTCAGTTAGCATTCTCTATCCTATCAAGGCCGAATTCTAGTCATAATGTTAAAAAAAAAGATATTTTTTCAAAGGAAAAGAAGGTTCAAACACGCACTGTAAAAACGTTGTGTTGTCAATTGACACAAATTTTGCATTATTTGATAACTACACAAATTCTGCTTCCCAAACACAAACTTATGTGAATTACAACACAGTTGGTCGTTGTAACGATAAAAACATACAAGTTTTGTTAGCAAGCACAAATGAAGTGTGATCTTACATTCGAATTGCGTTTACTTAAATTTTATGTTGTGAAGGCACAATTGTACTACGCACATACAAGTCTTATAAATTCAACACGAAGATTGTGCATCAGCTAACATATTTGGGTTCTGTTTCATTAGTCCCAATGACTGTGTTGTTTTTGCCTTGAACTTGTGTTGTAGCCATTCCAACTTGTAACCCACATTTTTTTTTAACAGTGTACACCTAAAAACCGTTTCCTTGGTGTTTTATTATCAATAACTATATTACACGTGACTTTAAACAAGTTATCAACCTAATACTTTAAAATATTTTTTTCGTTATTGTTCTCTCTCAAAATCAAACGTTTTAGTAATAATTTGGCGAGTGTATTTCATATTTGAGACACGTATTTTCATTGTCTGTATACATTAACGTGTTACATATTATTTTGATTAAAAGCTGCCAGCTTATTACATATGATAGAGTTAAATCGACAAAGAGAGTTATATTTAAACTAAAAAAACATTACTTCTAAGAACGCTATTACCTAGTGTAAAATTTCACTTTAAATTTATGTAACCATATGAACGTAACATTAATTACTGCATCAAAACACTTCGAAAATTCCTTATCAGTGGTGTAGTTTTTTACTATACTCAAACATTTATCCTGGTCCGTTATAAAATAATACTTGAGGTTGTTCAGCAAAGTTTAGCGATCAGGTTTTACTAATATTATAAGTAGCTTATATACTACAGAAACACAACCTCTATAGAGGATAAAGTCCACATGTCTTTATCAGCTGAAGATTACAGCTTAGATCATTATTTGCTACTATCTACCCATATTGATTGGTGACAAAGAATGTCTTCCATGGAATTATTTTGGAGTGGAAAACATTTTAGTGACAAAGAATGTCTTCTATGGAATTATTTTGGAGTGGAAAACATTTTGGTGACAAAGAATGTCTTCCATGGAATTATTTTGGAGTGGAAAACATTTTAGTGACAAAGAATGTCTTCTATGGAATTATTTTGGAGTGGAAAACATTTTAGTGACAAAGAATGTCTTCTATGGAATTATTTTGGAGTGGAAAACATTTTGGTGACAAAGAATGTCTTCCATGGAATTATTTTGGAGTGGAAAACATTTTGGTGACAAAGAATGTCTTCCATGGAATTATTTTGGAGTGGAAAACATTTTGGTGACAAAGAATGTCTTCCATGGAATTATTTTGGAGTGGAAAACATTTTAGTGACAAAGAATGTCTTCCATGGAATTATTTTGGAGTGGAAAACATTTTGGCGTTTTCCTAAAGCCTTTTCTCTTATTTGTTCAACAGTTGTAAAGTGAATAAAAACCTGTATGATAATAACATCGCTGGTAAATTGAATCGCTTTGAACTTTTTCTTTCTGCAACAAAAGAGTATAAAAGTGTGTGATTGAACAAAGATGTCGATAATCCATATAAGGCATATAAATATCCATGCGATTCTTTACCGATGGTCTAGATGGTCCATTGGTACTGTGCGAAAGGCCTCATCGGCAATGGATATAGAAGATTTAATATATGGTTGACATTTTGTGTACATTATTTTTTGTTTTCTCTAAGTTTCCTATAATAAGTGCTAAACATGTCTCCGACTGTAATTGTGAGCTACTGACCAGAAGGACAAAGTCTTAGCAGCAACCACCGTCAAAAGGTTTTACTATTTTCGACTTTGAACCGTATTCGGAATTGACTGTTCCTTTTATTACACTCCAACGACTGAAGAGCGACGAGTGTTCAACAACATCCAGTCGCGAACATAGAACCCTAGGATCCGCAGCCTGGCCCGATAACCACTAAAGCTAAGCCTAGCTACTGTGATGAAATTTGTTGTTTCTGTGTTTGAGTAATTAGATGTACATTGATTACATTAAGAAATTGCTTACTAGATATATTGCTTGAGAAAGCAAATATAAGTATATTTCCCTGGTGATTAAGTTTAATCAGTAACCGTAAATTAAATATCAGTTTGGTAAAAAAAGCTCTTATTTCAAGACCAGAGGATCGTCAAAGAAAGAAAATATCATAAAACAAAGCTCCTGAGTAACGAAAACACATAAATAAATGAACGATGTATCGTGTAATACGAAAACAGTGATTGATGCGATTCTCTAAGGTAAATATATGTAAGCTCACTATGACGTTAGTTACGTTTCCAGGCTTCAAGATTCCCATAATTTAGTTTGCAAAGCTGGAATTGAGGAGGAAGACCAGTTTTTATACATATTTCTATAAATCTGATTCTTGCTGATTCAAAACATGTTTTATATTGTCATATTGGCCGTAACATTAGCAATAAAAATACAATACCAAAAATGTATATAAAAGAAAAAGAAATACACAGCTTGAAAGATTTAACTTTATATCAAATATTATTCTTACATTAACCAAGATAATAAAACATGAACTTAGTTATCTACTACCCATCATTTTGTTTTTAAAGGATTTATATTGGTATTTCACATGAAGGGCACCTTATGCACACGTGGGCTAAAGGGGCAGACCAGAATCGGGCTCATTTATAAATCTCTGGTTTTAAATTACTAACCAGTGGTAAGGTAACCAACCCGTGTCATTCGCAACCATCAAGGCTTACTCTAGTTCTGTATACTAAATTACAGGATTGACCGTCACACTTATAACACACCCACAGAAAGTGTGATCTTGGATCTTGCCATCTATGACTCGGGTGCGCTAACCATTAAACCTTGCGTTTAAACAAACATTATCGCACGTGTCCACATTCATATTTACCTAGTAAATATTAAAACACTAACAATCTGATAATCATTATAAAAGTGATACCATAACAAATACATTTAAAATCATCACTTCTTCCAGACATTGATAATAAGCCTCAGATTATTATTACACACTCTTTTATTATCTTGTTCGTCGTTGTTAGAGTAGTTCGTTTGTAGTTCGAGTAGGAGAATGGCGGATATTTTGTTTTTACCTAAACAACATTCAACCTTTGACAGAAATGAAAATGAAAACTATCAAATCCAAAGATTTCTCTTTCAGAAGTAAAGAGAGACATTTATGTGATATCATCGCAATTTAGGAGTGATATATGGGTATATTTTTGGATAGAGTATCACATTTTCTACTAATTGCATACTAACATCATAATCACCAGGTTTATAAATTAAAATTTATTATTATGGAATGTTTTACGGCAGAATATATGCTCAATGAAAAGAGACTAGGCGTGACTCTTATCTTTTGTAAGACTTGCCACTTCATTGACGACACTCGTTCCTATTTATTTAAGCAGCTGTTACAGGAGTAAATATATGTTACAACTAACCGAAACAACAGATCTTTACGCAAGTTATATATATATATATAAGGAAACAAGGTTGTGAGGTGAGTCGAAACAGTGAGGTCAAGTTTTACATAAAGATCATCACCTAAAATTACTTTGGCAAAAACATTCAGTACATTTTCAGTACGCCATCCTCCTGACCTTAGATCCCCAACTATATTATCGTGCAAGAAAAAAAAATAGATTCTTCCCTTTTCCAAACCCACCTTAGGTCCTTAGGTCCCCAACTATATTATCGTGCAAGAAAAATATATAGGTTCTTCTCTTTTCCAAACCCACCTTCCTTCGCAGTTGCTTAAAAAAACTTTTGCTAGCTTACCTTCTGTGTTGTGTAAGCTAATTTCTATAAGGGTCTTGACTGTAATTTTTTAGGAGACGACATTTAATTTATGTATTTTTGTTTCTTCCGTTGGTTATAACAAAAACAATAACAGCAGATAATAATGAAACTGGGTAATTTAGTGATGGAATTCAAGTTTATCAAAGATCGTGATAGAACAGTGTGTTTGGAAATATTTAGTAAAATAAAATTTTACTTCCAGATGAATAACTTACAAAAACAGTCAGAGAAATAATTTTTATATGATATTTTTTATATTCACGAGAAAAATAAATACTCTTCCAGAAACAGAACACTTGCATACAATATATATGAATTATCCATCGTTTCCTGAGTATCACTTTTAAGAATAATTTTGACAAAAAATATCTATATAAACTTAGATATTCAAAGTATTATCAAACAAAAAAGTAAAGTACAATTGATTAAATACAGGTTATATAATATCTGAACCAGAATATAAGCTCTATCTTCCCTATTGTTAAATATCATATGTACTTGGATATTTTCTAGCTCGCCACAAATTAACTAAACTTATATAAATGTTTACAGAATAAGTGGCATAGAAATTAGCAATTGAACTTGCCGAAGAATCCACTGACAAACTGTTTGAAATGGTGTATGTTTTCTTACCACTCGTGAATTTTGATAAATCATATTTCGTTTAATACAAAAAAGTTTATAATTTTTGTAGTGAAACAAACAAAAAAAGAGAACAATAGCTTTCAAAAATATTAGAAAGGTAACCCAATGTATAATGGATTCAGTTTCGTAATAAACTTACCCGCCTTTTTCCTTAAAAGTTATATAATTTCTAGCGAAACATTATATTCAGGATGGCCTCATGTTTTTGAATGTTCATAACTTAATACTATTTCACTAATGCCATTTTCATTTGTGTCTTCTCGGACAAATTGAGGTTTTAGTAAAAGATGCAGCCTAACATAAAGTTTGTATCCGAATACCACCAAATTCACCTTTTTCTTTAACATTGTACTATAAATGCTGAAGCTGGCGAGAAGTAAGTAAAATATTAAAATGTTGAATGTATTTTTACCAAGACTATAATCAGCGTATTTGGAAGAAAATTGCTGTTCAAGAACTTTAAGTATACTCTACAAACTTGAAATTACAATAATTCTACAAACCTTCAAACTAATTTAAAATATACTAACCACAAATTAAGAATCTCACAACCACCTGAGTCTGTGATTTAGTTTTCTCTCTCAAAAGAAAACTGGTTCTAAAAGAATTATCTTCACTGTTATTGAATAAGTAAAATGTAAGTAGGTTATAGTCTCTGTCGTGGAATAGGATAGCATTTCTCATGTGTTGTAAATACAACATATGTTAATATGTTGCCTTTCTTCATTTCGTATGATATGAAAATCTATTGCACTTCCTGTAAGATATTATTAAATTATACTTGTTGGTATATGATATTCTGAGTATTCCTTATTAAAATTTTATATGCCGAGTGTAGAATCAGTATTGGTTTGTTTTCTGATATTAGTGGTAAAGCCACTCAAGGTCTATCTGTTCTAACCGTCTTTAATTTTAAATTGATAAACTAAAATGAATACAGCTACTTAACAACATCGACCGCTAACTCTTGAGCAGCTACTCTTGTTCGACCGAACAGTGAGACTTTACCGTTACGATACAAAAACACCCCAAAGTAGAGCGCAATTTCATTATTATTATTGTTTTGCGGTAACGGGCGCGGACAATGGGCCCCCAGATCCATAAGTTGCTGTCAGAGTTTAACATAATTAAAATGGATGTTACTATAGAAGTTGTTCATTAAAGCAAAAACATTTGTTTCTCCTAACTTTTACACATCAGCGATATATATTTATATATATATATAGTTATAGTTATTTTCAGGCTTTATGTTCTGATATTCAGTTGTTAACCACGTTTAAAGTACAACGCAATCTAATTACATAATTGAGAGACCAGCATAGAAAATTTATTAGAACGCATTTTGGTAATTTTTTTACGATTTATAAATGCTTAAATTCCGGTGTTTTAAAACTATTTTACGGCTAAACTTGTAAGACATATATAAAGAATAGCTCAGGTTTATAAAAGTTAAAAGCTAAATTGAAACTAATGGTACATATAATTTTAAAAATGTATCATAAATTAAAATAAACGCTATGTTTTTTCATAACAACATAAACTGCATTCCCGAAACACAGGCTTGTGTAAACTACAACTCAAGTAATTGATTATAGCGAAGTTTGTGTGTATTGTAACAACACAAGTAACCCGTTAAGGAACTTTTAGAACTATAGCGAAGTTTGTGTGTTTTTAACAACACATGTAACACGTTAAGGAACTTTTAGAACTATAGCGAAGTTTGTGTGTTTTTAACAACACAAGTAACCCGTTAAGGAACTTTTAGAACTATAGTTCTAGCGCTTTGTGTTTTCCTATATAATAATATGTTCATTAGAGTAATAATTTAAGAAACATAATTATTTGTGATTCAATATATATTGCAAATTATTCATTAAGTAAAACAATATATATATGAATATTAATAATGACACTAATGTTTGTTTATATTAAATTGAAGGACAGTGTAACATAGTACTAAGTACTCTTTGTTCAATGTGAGAGACGAGAAGGATTACATTAGCCTTACCTCACATCCTACAATGTTATCAAGTCAACAGGATGATTTCTAATATATTATTATTGGCTGTGTGTGTGTGTGTGTGTTGTAATGCGTCCCTGAAGAAGACATAAAAACAATTCAAGATTAGAAAAAGATTAATCAAGTTTTCTAAGGTCAGCGATCGTGTATTTTCCCAACAAGAGTGTGTATATACAAACTTCCCTCCCCTACAAAAAAAAAAAAAGTAATACTTATTTTTAGCTTTCCAATGCAGCTTAGTCTCGAAACAATAATGACATTCTCTGAAAAAAAAAAAACTTTCCTTTTACTGAATAAAATACTTTTGGAATGACTATCCATAAGATTTGTTTGTTTGTTTTGAATTTCGCGCAAAGCTACACGAGGGCT
>NW_013665612.1:2420942-2474097 GCF_000517525.1 Limulus polyphemus
TTGGTGGGACGGGGATGCGAACACGCGACCCTCAGATTGCGAGTCGAGCGTCCTAACCACCTGGCCATGCCGGGCCCTTATCAATAAGAACTCGGTAGATTACTGTTCGAATTCTATTAATAAATTGATTATTTCTCCCAATTATCAATAAATCTTCAAGTTTCGCTAGACAAATTATTTTCCTAAATGTTTCTGAAATGCATTAAAAAAAACAACTTACTTTAAGAATAATACAAGCATCTGACTTTTATTAGTTTCTTAAAACTATAAACAGTTTCTTACTCATAGGTAAGGCAAACCTTTTTGTCTGCATGTAACGTGAAGAAGCTCTATGTCTAATTTTTAACTCGCTTTAGGAAGCTTACGTCATGTCACATTTTTACAAATTTACATATGCATTTTGAATAACTTGTGATATATCTGCTTGATTTCCTGTAGAATATATGTCAATCACGCACTTTTGAAGTTCTTATTTACTCGAACCTTGCTCAAATTCGCACGTTTCTCAATATTCGTATTTACAAAATCATGTCACGATACAAACAGGCCGATTTTTTTTATCCGAAACTTAATTTCTTATACCAGCATATTTTCTAGTGTTCAGTAACGTGTTTCGGAATAATATTTTTTTAGCAAAAGGCATAACGTTCGAGGTTTGAGAAGTGTACAAAAATATTTTCTATATAACTTTCCCACTTACGAAATGTGAAATGATGTGTTTGACTTTAAACTTAAAATAAATATTTGGGCAAACCATGTAGTTTCAGAATGAATGCAAATTTCTCAATACTAACATACCTCCATGCTTTGAAATTTTTTCACGACAAAATATATTTTCTTAGATTTATGCTTCGATATTTTACCCCTAATTACCCTATACTTTAAGCCACTATCCTAGCCCTTGTGAAGTGTTTCGTAACGAACGATATTATTATTATTAAGAAAGTCAGAAACATTGGCCGTTCATCTTGCAATTGGACGATTAATAAGATACATTTCTACCCCTAGAGCAGGTTTCGAAAACTTTTGTTTGTCACGGTCTTCACACTTGCAGCCACTTACTAATATGTCGAATATTATGCTTATACAACGTATCTATAACACCAGATACTATAATATGTCGATTATTATGCTTATACAATGTATTTATAACACCAGATACTATAATATGTCGAATATTATGCTTATACAATGTATTTATAACAGCAGATACTAAAATATAAAAAATGAATACTGACGTAATGAACGTAGCTTGATTTTCAAAAGAATTTATGTCAGTTATAAAGATAGAAAATTATTAAAATTTCATGTCTTGATGAGTGATGACCCCCAATTCAGAGAAACCCTCTCTTTTGTGTATTGCAATATAAGTCAAATCAAGGATACCAAACAGGTCAATTATAATATGTCCTGTAAATACTTAAGTCAGTGTACAAGATGATAAACTACACCATCTAACCAAAATGGCAAAGAAAAAACTTTTATGTTGTAAGTGAGATATTATCAAGAAATACCGTCAATCCGAACGAGTAACAGGAAAAAAAATGCGAGCTTTTTAGAGCAAAATGATTAATCCGTAAAACGTTGATACAATAACATTTTTAATTATTCAAACTGCTTAATCACTTCAGTTCAGGCAAATTTATCGAATCATTTTTTGTTATTATTTTTTTGAAATTCTATTTTAAGATGTTCTTTAATCATCAACAACTAATGTTCCGATTTTAGTGAGTTTTTACCACAGAATAGAATTCGTTGTTACAACTTTACGTCAAGCGTTAAAGAAATGGTAGAAATCCTGTCGTTCTGTATCTTTTGTAACCGATCCTTCTTTATAATAGCTCCATAATCACCATGCTGTAAAATATTTAAAACCACCTCCAAAATACAATTGAAAAGTAAAGTATATAAAGACATTTAGACTAAAACTTAAACACAAGAACTGCTTTATATATATATCATGAAACTACTTAATTCTTAACTTTAATTATACAAGTTCAAGTATTTATATTATATAATTCATCATTTAGATTTTCTAAAGGGTTGTAAGGTTCATTAATTTCTCACTTGTAATCTCTTCTAACTGTTACACTATTCCCAAGTCCTTGGACTGTCTTTCAATTCCGCTGTAGTTGGAAACAGCATACAAAAGGACTAACACATCAAAGAACATTTAGTTAAAAGTGTTTTCGCTGTTAATTAAACATTCAAATTAAGTTTGGAGAGCTGATTTGTACAAATTGAAGTGTTTTCTTTTTATGCGTCAACTTTAAGTCATTTTGAGATCATTTTCTGTTTCCCATATTCATTATTTAGAGTATGTAATCTTGTTACTTTGAATGGAATTTTCTACTTTCTTATTTAGTGTTATTTTTTTAAATCAATCATCACATGTTTTAGTTGAAATTTGATTCTCACACTTGATGTAATTACATTACAGCATTTTACCCTTGTTAATTCTTAAATGAGGTATAAAAATACACGCATGCAGTTTCTAGAAGTCTCGTTTCTTTACTATGTATAACTCTCCATTAGTATCGTCAAACTTCATAAACATAATGGTTTTTGTTATCGTAAATGATGATGAATGATTTTATTTTTGAAAAATATTTCTTAGTCGTTCTTTACTTGTTAGTTATGTTACGATCCCGCATTACCGTACTGTATAATACGTATAAACAAAGAATGACAACTCTGAAATTTTGTAGTTTTAAAGATATATTATATATTATAAAACGGAAACTTGAGACTTTTTTATATAAAACCCTCTAAAGACCGTTACAGAGAGCGCACATATTACGAACCGTTAGTTTCACGTCATTGATTAGGCGATACACCTGCAGCGCCTCACAATTAAGTTTTACAAAAATACGGCATCGTAACACTTGGCGTAACTTATTTAGGCTTAACACTATCCTGTTTTAGATGCTATGAGGACAGATTAAGTGTGCCATAAATCAGCCAATCCATAACGTGCATCTGGTATATCTATAAGTGTAAAAAATAGTTTACTTTTACAACTGTCATTTATCCACGTGTAATGCAAAAGTTTCATAAGCAGGAAACAAGCTTAATTAATGCAGATGTGTCATTAAAATAAAGTCACTCCGATTTAGGATAATTACAATAGAAATATTGTGAGCAATAATCTGATAATAGCGATATGAGAACAAATAAAATATCTATAATAATGTTTGTTTGTTTGTAATTAAGCACAAAGCTACGCAATGGGCTATTTGTGCTCTGCCCACCACGAGTATCGAAACCCGGATTCTAGCGTTGTAAGTCCGCAGACATACCGCTGTGCCACTGGGGGGCCTATAATAATGAACCCATGCTGTTGTCCTTACGTACAAATAGACAAACAGATTGATATATTCAGGTTCAAATTCAAGTAATATAAAGGGATCTTACCATCGACTAATTAAAAGGTTGACTTTACTGTAATAAACTGATTTTCTCTTTTCGATCACAAAAGTGTATATATAGCACCCGAAAGCTTTAACCGACTTGTGCATTTAAATTTAGAAAATGGATTTGGAAGATTCAACTTTGATGTAACACTAGCACGGTAATCTTCAAAAACATCCATAATTGTAGCAAAACTATGTATTTTATGACTTTGTAACAGTTTAGATGCATATATTTAATCTTAGTTTATTATTCAAATCATGCAGCCCTATATGCCAAAAGTCTGTACAGTGTTTCAAAAATATTACTTTTCTCTTGAAAAAATAAAGAGAATGAAAATTAGGTTTGCTTGTTCACTTTAACACATTCATCATCAAGTGGTTACAACAACAGAATCAGTAACCTTTCCAGGGTTCACCAATTTTGTTGTTTTGTCACACTGATATATTCATCGTCAAGTGGTTACAACAACAGAATCAGTAACCTTTCCAGGGTTCAACAATTTTGTTGTTTTGTCACTCTGATATATTCATCGTCAAGTGGTTACAACAACAGAATCAGTAACCTTTCCAGGGTTCAACAATTTTGTTGTTTTGTCACACTGATATATTCATCGTCAAGTGGTTACAACAACAGAATCAGTAACCTTTCCAGGGTTCAACAATTTTGTTGTCACTCTGATATATTCATCGTCAAGTGGTTACAACAACAGAATCATATCCTTTCCAGGGTTCAACAATTTTGTGTTTTGTCACTCTGATATATTCATCGTCAAGTGGTTACAACAACAGAATCAGTAACCTTTCCAGGGTTCAACAATTTTGTTGTTTTGTCACACTGATATATTCATCGTCAAGTGGTTACAACAACAGAATCAGTAACCTTTCCAGGGTTCAACAATTTTGTTGTTTTGTCACTCTGATATATTCATCGTCAAGTGGTTACAACAACAGAATCATATATGGTAACCTTTTCCAGGATTCAATAATCCTGTTAGAAGAATATTAGTAATGTGGTAATTAAATATGTCATTTTTTATAAAACAAATCGTTCACTAGAGAAATTCTTCTTGTAGCAATTTAGCAATGTTATGTTTTAGACAAATATCAAAAACTGCAAATGTATCAGTCGGTTTCCCGGTTACAGATTAAATGGTATTGTTAGTACTTGTTATTGTATATGGATAATTTAAGAAAGTGTTCGAAAACGTGTTATTTCTGGTACTATAAGTTATTATTAGCATACTTATTAATAGCAATAAATATATAGTAACCTGTCTATTAAAAGGGTGTTTGCCATATATATACATTCAATGTAACTAAAACTGATTATACACCAAAGAATTTGCATTTAGCTTGTTTTAAGCCTCAACATTGTTTTGTACTACGACTGTATTAGTCATCCAAATGACCTTACATAACAGAAAACAGTTTAAGGTAACGCCTAACGTAAACTTTTGTCATGCGCAATGATATTTGCATATAAATAATTCTGTATTATGGTGATTCATTATATGAAAAAGGAAAGCGTTTGTACCAAAGATTAACTCCAAACAGCTGATAAATTCAATGTAAACTCATTCATTAATACAATGTTAACTCATTCATTACACTTACGCACATTGTAGAGTGGAATATTACAAAATATGATTACCTGACAGTTGCTGGTGGTGTAGCTTGTGACACACTAAATAGCGTAACACTATATGCTTGAATGCAAACAGCTGCAGACTTATACCTCTAGAAACAGAGTTTCGATACCCGCGGTGGGCAGAGCACAGATAGCCCTTAGTGTAGATTTTTGCTTAATTACGAACAAACAAACAAACATCTGGGATTTCAGATGTGGTTCAAAACGGGATTATATATAAAGAGACTCTTTCAAATGGTCTCACATTCTTAAGAGTGACTCTCAAAAAGTAAAATGCCAGACATAGCAAACAATAAGTGTCAAGATTTATAACATTATTCATTGAAACTCAAAGAAAGTGTTTTCCACTGCTTATACCATAATGAAGACACAATTTCTATTATAGCGTAGACGGCCAGGTCAAACACCGTAGAGTTCAGGTAAAAACTGCTGCTAATTTTGAGATACTGAAAAAAAGGAAGGTAGCTCAAGGTTTTGTGTAACTCTTTCAACCTAATAACGAGATGAATTGACATTTTTGTAACCAGCTGAAAGTGTGAAGCATATTCCTCAAGATAACATCTCGAGCCTTAGCCCTATGGATCTTCAGCTAAACACGCTACAAATAATAGGTTACACCCATCCTAAAGTCCCCCCCTCCCATTCCAGTGACACAGCGGTATGTCTGCCTGGT
Source organism: Limulus polyphemus (assembly GCF_000517525.1). NCBI lineage: Eukaryota > Metazoa > Arthropoda > Merostomata > Xiphosura > Limulidae > Limulus > Limulus polyphemus. Next base: position 2,426,677 of record NW_013665612.1, read on the forward strand.
TTCGATACCCGTGGTGGGCAGAGCACAGATAGCCCATTGTGTAGTTTTGTGCTTAATAACAAATAACAACAACCCACCTTAAATTTTGATAGAAAGCACATAGATATAACTGCACTCAATTTTAAGTTCTAAGCACACACATTTTACATTTATTTGAACTTATAATATATGTACTTGTTGCTTAAATATTGTTGCCACAACTTTCAGTGTGTCTATAAGCATGTAAAAAAAGACCTACTTTTAACGTTACCTAAGTAAACAACCCGAAACAGCACTCTCGAACTAAAGCGATTATATTTAGCGCAGGAAATAAAAATGTGAAGAATACTTTAAGCTAAATTCTTCTATTTACAGAATTTAAAGGCATATAATCTTGAAAATTATACTTAAGTTTAGTTTTGGCTATTGAGGCGAATCTTGTAAATTTACTTTTAGTCAACTTTTACTTTTTAATTATTTGAAAATAAAAATATCGCTCAGACTAAATATCTAAAGCGACGTGCTGTCAGATTAACCTTAACTTACATGGTTCTGTTATCATCGTTACATTCCGATACAAACATGTTTTAACATACAAATACCTGGGTTCAATGAACCTGTGTTTAAAGGTGTATAACGATCAGTCTAACAACAGTGAGATATTTAAGTATGTGTATCAATGTGTGTATGTTTTCTGATACTCATTTGAAATGTATCAAAGAGTGCATATTTCTAGGCAGCAAACTGAGCTCACGCCCGGAGAGGAGAGAATGGAAATATTGCGTCCATGACATCCTACGGGGAGTCGCATAATAAAAGGCATGTCTCAAACTCCTGGTGAGTATATTCAAGTTTATTCAGCTGTGAAAAGGCGTTTATTGTTCGTCCTTAACAGAATTTGAGACAAATATCCCAAGATACTAAATGTCAGCAACCTGCAAAGTGGTTAGTTCTTTCGGAAGATTGGTATATTCTTAGCATACATTTCGTTGATAAGGATAAAGCTGTCCCTAGATCTATTTTTAAATATCTGAATGTAACGCTTTTTCAAATTAGTTTACTGTTTTCGGGCATTATATATAAAAAATATATATTATATATTATTTTTATATATTTTGTGTATCCTATGTGTGTTGACTGTAGTGTATAACCCGATACTGTTGATAACACATTATGTATATGTCTTTCTTGTGCCATATATGTTGACTGTAACGTATAACCCGATGCTATTGATAACCCATTATTTTTATATATTTTGTGAATCCTATGTGTGTTGACTATAGTGTACAACCCGATGCTATTGATAACACATTATGTTTATGTCGTTTTTGTCGAATATGTGTTGACTCTAATGTACAACCCGATGCTATTGATAACACATTATTTTATATATTTTGTGTATCCTATGTGTGTTGACTGTAATGTACAACTAGATGCTACTGATAACACATTGTGTTTATGTCTTTTTTTGTACCATATATGTTAGCTGTAATGTACAAGTCTAGAATATTGAAAAAAATACGATGTTTATGCTTTTATTATTTTTTTATGTACAATTCGAGAACTTGTAAAGCAATATTTTCTGTAACGTATCAATCTTTTAAAAATCGACAAACCTCACCACTTTCGAAAATGAAACGTTTTACGCTCAGTTGTGGGCAACTTTATGTGTGTACATTAACAAAAGACAAGAAACATTAGTTAATGTGTGTTATGCTTAAAAAAATACAAAACCTATTTCAGAATGTGCTAATGCGCTTGATCTCACTTTTCAACCAACGTATTCTTTTTTTTATCTTTGTATGTGATAGAGGTTGTAACGATGGTGTAAACAGAGATATTGGCTAAGATAGATTTAAACTTTAGGGGGAAAAATCCAACTAGTATGACTGAAATATTTTGCGTAGAAGAAGATATCTTTCAAGAATCTCCAAGAATGAAGACTGCGATTGAAAAGGCGATAACAGAGTCTAGATTTATTGTATTTCAACCATGCCATATGCTAAATCACTTTGTGTTATATCTTCGTGTTCAATAAATTATAATATATCTTTCAGAAGAGCGATGTCCGAATTACAAAAGCTCTCTATGATAATAGTATTTTTATTTTGTTATCAGTGATTCATTGTGTTTGACTAGACAGTAAAAGTGGATTTCCGTTTCAGCTATGTCTTTAGAAAATGTTATATATATAAAGTTAAACGTATTGCTATCAAGAAGTACTCTCCAACAACCAATCTGTTTTGACGATGACGTAGGTCACCACTTGTTGTATATAAATACCCGTATAGATCAATCTTTTACAAGAACTTCCTTTCAGAGTCATTTCCTAAGAGAATTTCCTTTCATAAAATACAGGGGAGCAAACTCATATTCATAAATACCGGAAATCTGAATATATATATACATCAAACTCCTTACAAATTTTATAATCCTTCTTAAGCTAAGCGTCCACTTCAATTAAGGCCACTCATTGGATAGACGTATAAAATAGGTTTGAAGTGGACTGCAGGGTCTGCTGAAGAGCGAAAATAAGCCAGTTTAAATGGCAGATTGTTAGAACAACCTTGGTCGTAAAGCAGCCAGGTGTTCCTGTTCAATGTCGCACAAAGAAACGGATTACAACGTGCTTTACCAGAGTATCTCGGTGAACTCCATAGAGCCTAAAATTGTATATGTTATGCTGAAGGAGAAATTTTCCGACCATGATAAGTATTCATATTAATGAACAGATGTTTCTGTTGACATATATATTTTAGTCAAAAAAAATGGAGAATTCTATAATCGCATTACAATTTATTATACAAGGATTTTATCATTTTGACATAGCCTTTGGCTTCGTTTGTAAGCTAATTTGAACTTATTCAGTCAGGTATATTAATTGAAATAACTTTAATATTGTATTTTACACATGTGAAACTGGTATTAAAATAAAAGAGCATATTCATAACCTAATTAGATGATCTAGCTAACATATTCTTGCATAGCACACTGACGAGACACACTTTGAAAACAAAATGTAAAATCTTCAATTAAATGTTACTGCAATATTAATCTAAAGAAATAGCTAGCATACGAAGCTGAGCAAAATGTATCTTTAGATATTTGTGTTTATAAACCGACATAGTTTAATCTAAAACATTTGTTTTTGTATGTAATTTTGGAGAATAATGAAATGTTTGTATAGAAAACCCTCGCGTGAAAGCATGATAATTTCTTGATTGAACATCAAAACTCTAATAATATAATTATACAATATGGCTTGCAGCAAAAAATATGATTTATCATTTAAGATATAATATTAGCTATGTTTTCTTATAATGAACTTGCAAGGGATTGCTTCTTTGTGGAATTTCACGCAACGCTAGCTACTCGAGGGTTATCTGCGTTAGCCATCCCTATTTTTGAAGTTACAAACTAGAGAGAAGACAGCTAATCTACATCACCTACCTTCAATTATTGGGCTACTCTTTTACCAACGAATAGTGGGTTTACAATCACATTATAACGCCCCTACTGCTGAAAAGATGAGCATGTTCGGTGACGGAGATTCGAACTAGCGATCTACAAGAGAGAGCCCTGACCACCATGCTTATTTACAAGGGAAAGATGGTTGTTTCTCAACGCATAATATTATTGGTCTAATTCATACCGAATCATGCGAATTACTTTTAAAGATAGGAGTAAATTGGGTACTTTTGTGCTTCTCTGTAGTTTGAAAAAATTATAAATATTATTAAACATCCTAATATATCTTTTCTCACATTCCATATATATATATATATATATCAAGGCCAAGATAACTCAGAAGTACTTAGTTTAATATACTGTAACTTCTAGCTCTCAATCACTTATTACATTTACCGATTATCAAGCAATTATGATTGTAGTACAAAGGAAGCCATCTAAAGCTTCTTCAAACGAAGGATTCTATAAAGTTATATATTTTCCTAAAATATTGTTATTCATATTATAAAAGATATATTTGTGAATGGGTCGTTTATTTTGCATTCTTAAAAACTTGTAATGAAGTACTACCAAAACAGTTGAATTACATTATTTCGTGATTGTTTTAACATAAACTGTTTGCTTGCTAGTTTATTTTAGCACAAAGCTACACAGTAGACTACGTTAACTTCTACGTACTTAACTTTTAGGTACTTTTCTACGTTAACAAAATACTGATTTATTACTATCTCATTACTGCATAGGAATTGATACAAGCAACACGTGTTACCGAATGGGTTTTAACTTTTGATTAATTACGTGAAATAACATACATAACACCCACAATGATGATTATAAAATTAAAACTGTGTAGTCTGCTTCAATGTAAGAGCTCAAAATAAGTGAGAATATCAGTGAGTTTCCAAAAAAACATAAAATAGCTTAGAAACAGACAGACATTATATTGTTGTGAACATCAAATTTAGGACAAGCAATTACTTTTTTTACAAATCTGCAAGCTCTTAGGTAATTTATCCAGGCGTATATATATATAGATGTTAAATGTATTTTTTCTATCTCTGTCTACTCATCCATTCATCTATATATCTAAATATATATAATATACACGTGTTCAGATAAATAGATTTTCATTTGTTATTAATTAGTTTAGGGGAAATTAATTACTATTTTGGAGTAAAAAAATATCTGTGATATTACATCGAAATAAGACTGAAGGTTCATTTAGTATGTGCTTCTAATATTTAAATACAAACAAGTTCGGTTGTTTTATTTATAATTTTATTTCGCATGACAAATTGATGTGTGAAAAAAACCACACTGAAACCAAGCGCCAAAACCCACATTATTTTTACTTAATCTTAAAATTGTAATAGTTGTTTAAGTAAAGTTATAAATATTTAATTGGAATACAACGATACATAAACATATTAAAGTGAATTATTTTTAGGGTAACATACTAGATGCTTCGACAGAGCATTGGTCTGTCTTCTTCGGGTATTATATAAATACATTTCAGCTTAGTAAGATGCTAATTCTGATATTAGTCAGTTATACTTAAATGTTATTGCTGGTCAGTGTAGCAGTATCATGAAACAAATTGCTTTCTTAGAAAAAACAAAGTCAGGATATCAAATTTTACAGCTCCCCAGTGGCACAGCGGTATGTCTGCGGACTTACAACGCTAGAAACCGGTTTTCGATACCTGTGGTGGGCAGAGCACAGATAGCCCATTGTGTGGCTTTGTGCTTAACTACAATAAGACTACTGATTACTTATCGGCCCAATATCAGTTTCCAGTAATAGACGTTTATAATAGTTTGTCGGCTATACTTTTATGATGAACGCTGCTACCAACAAGAAAAGCTTTCTCTTAATACATGATTTTTCAAAGTTTATCAAACTGGTTTGGTTACAGCACGTGAAGTAATAGTCAAAACGCCGTCTATATCAGTCATTTACAAATAATAAAGTTTGAATGTGTATAACACCTTTTTAGTCCGTATGTGTGATATCACAGTGAGAAAGACTAGTAACATTTTTATACCATCATTCTTTACTGGTATTTCAATACGAAGAGCTTATAACACCACTTTGGATACATTACGTCGTTGCCGCCATTTTTATGTTTCAGAAATAACATTGGCTATCATGTTGTTTTTTTTCTCAACATCATTATGCAATTTCTGTATCTCCTTAGAATATTTTTAGCCCAGCGTCTGACTTTGTTTACCTTCACACAGCTGTGAAAGATTCAATTCGACACGAGTTATTTAATTTTCATGGCTTGAGGTAAAACACAAAATAAGACATCAAGAAAAAAAAAACTTAACAGATGTTTGAATTCAAGACCAGATGGGATTTCCCTAGGATCTTAGCAGTCAAGACTTCATCATTTGTGTTAAATTTAGTGTATCGAAGTGACTATATTTTGCTGACTACCATTATAACATCAATTTAGACACCTCCTACAGATTTACACAAATGGGAAATAATGGTGCCATGTGGTGTATTTTGATGAATAAAAAGGGCGATCTATATTGTTATTTTATTTCATTTGTGTAAATTTTCTATTCTGCCACTTACTGCTATTACTTTAACTTTAACAAAAGCACCGTATATTTGAATTAGATAATGTAAAGTCATTTGAAATAGTACAATATTTCGTCCAAATTTACTTACATTACTTACAATATTCATCTTAACTTAAATTTATGTTATTATTCACAAATGTTATCGAGAAACGGATACTTCTATGTATGAATTCATAAAACAACACAGATATAAGTCCGGAGTTGAGCCTAATAAAATAGGCACACGCCTAAGCTGCATGTGTGATATTAAGAAAACTAGTGTTTTACCCCCTTTTAAACATTATATATAATATAATGTGTACTTTTAAAATTTGATGGGTTATGTAAGAAACTTTTTGTTCTGATTTAATCTTTTCTGAACAATAGATATGGATTTTACCAAGACATTACACGCATTAAGATCAGTTTTCCTAGATAATATAATATTTCGGTTTAAATATTTAAAAATATTGCAGTATTATCTATATAATTATAGAAATATTTTCGATTTTCAGAAAACATGAGCTTATTTGCTACTCAATTTTACCTTCTTCTGCTTCTTTAGAGAAATCAAAATCGTATAAATCAGTTAACTCTCCAATTATTTTTGGTTATACCTATTTTCAAGAAATTTGAAGGATGCATATAAATTCTCTAATTGAAAATTAGCACTTCTTATGGTTGCTGTTACAACATCAATCCATTTCGTTAGTTTATTTTTTCCTCCTAATTCTTCAAAAAGTCTTGGAAGCTTTAAATCTTTTTATCCTCACTAACTCTGAATGTTTATTTGTTTGTTAGAAGTTAAGCACAGAGCTGCAAAATGGGTTATCTGTGTTCTGCTCACCACGGGTATCGAAACCCAGTTTCTAGCGTGGTAAGTCCATAAACATATAGCTGTGCCACTGGGGTGTTGGAGGTTTATAATGATAAAAACCAAATTACAATACGCGTGATAAGCCCATCACGGGTAGCCTATTGTGTATATTTGTGCTTAAGAACAAACAAACAAACACAAAGACCAGAAAAATCAATAACCTTATTTATAAAATATTTTAGGTTCATTTGAAACTGCCATCCAGTGGCACAGCGGTATGTGTGCAGAGTTATAACGCTAGAAACCGGGTTTCGATACCCGTGGTGTGCAAAGCACAGATAGCCCATTGTATAGCTTCGTGCTTAATTCCAAACAAACAATCGTTTAAAACTAAATTGATAATACACATGACGAAAGAGTGGAAAAAATTTGCTTTTACCAATAGTTTGTGTCTTCCGGTAATACGATGGAACTCAAATTATACCATTCTTTGTTCTGTAATAAGTTGGAAATATAAATATATTTAAGTGAAAAGAGCTTCAACAATCGGCAGGTTTTCTCGCTTAAAAATATAGTATATTTTTTGATTTTCTTGAAAAAGTTGTTATCAGATCTTTTCCCCATTATGTACTCTCTTAGTAAATTTTTAATGATTAAAAACAAATAGGTTTATCAAACCACCCCTATTTTCAACTTATCTGAAAATATTTAACAACAAAGAAGGAATAACTCACATGTAAATCCATACACGTATAAAAAATACCAAACATTTAATGGTTACTCTCTCATTTGGGGTGAGATTTAATAAGATTTAATGAAAATATTTTCTTGGTAATAACTTTTTTTAAGATACCAATAAATTTTCCCTTGTCATATTTAACTTACCTGCTCTGTTCTCTTTTCTTTGGCAAGGATACTAAGTCTATCATTTTATCACAAACAATAACTTATGGCTTCCTTCGGTTGTCCTAGACTTCCTCTGTCGTGACTAACTAACAAAATAAAGAGACATCGTAAAATTCTAATCATCGTATTTGTTATGTTCTGAAGAATTGTTGTTTAACTGACAACGAAACGTTCTTGAATATAACCTAAAAATGATTAAATTGAAGATATGCTTGCTTGAATTCAACCACTGTAACTTTGCCTCCTGATAGAGGAAAGTCTACTTTCTGAAAGCGCTCGGGTTATTGAGTTATTTTTCATGCTAACTTTTTTCTATTAATTCTAAGTGCTTTTGAATATCGTGATGCTAACACTTATCTACGATGATAAAGAAAAATAGTATAGCACTCTTTATATTAAGTATTTGTTCGGATATTGACTGGAAATCCATTAAATTGAAGTTTTTAGTGGAATTTTACTAATTTAAGAACTTCCAGTAGTTTCAGTGTGAAGTTATACAGTTTGTGGTTTGGCATACGTTTTTTTTTAGTTATTACTCATACGTTATGATCTAAAATAATATATATTTGTTTAAAAACAATTAGACGTTAAGGGTTTCATATTAATTTATGTTACACTCCTCTGCATGAGTTTTTTTCCCACACATATAAATATTCTTATTCCTTAGTAAGCCCTCGAGAATGACTCACTGAGATCTTGTTTTTTTATAGTTTTAACATTTCGGATTAATATTTTGTATAGAAATGCAACTATGGTTGTTTGAGTATTGTTTATGCAATATAAATATATAGAAAACATCTGAACATATGCTCAGTGTACCATCTATCAATAAGATATATGTTTTATTTAAGAGCATATCGTGAAGATAGTTGTTGCACATGAATGTCGAAATGGAATAAATATTTAATAACGTAGAAATTCTGTTTGGAATGAAGAGAAGATTAACATAAAATTTCATAATTGTGACTATTGGCTAAGACATTATGACCGTCTAACGGCCCTTTTTATAAACTACAAACATATAAACTTTTACTTCTTTAATTATGTCACCGCAGAATAACCCACTGTATTTATTTATTTATTCATTTCGCCTTCTACCAAATACTTTTCAATCGCCCGCTATTCCTTCATTTCTCGGCGGATTGACTTGAATTATACCGTGGTCCAATACACTCAGATCCCTTTTTTTAATTATTTTGATTTAAGCCTTTTTTAATGATTTTATGGTGTTAAAGATCAAACAACCGCAAGATGTATATTTTGGAATCCTGTAATGGCATATTTACAGCAGTAAAGATGAAAATTGGCACAAATATACATTTTCATGCACCCAACGCATTAACATACAAAAAAAGTTAGATTTACCCATTTTGTGTCCTTTTAGGGCACTATTTGTGTTAGGTAAAAGACAACTCAAACACCACATGTATAAACTACACTTCACCACTACGAGAGACCTTATCTTATTCTCTTATCTCTTATTATCTTGTCTTCTTAGGAGTTTGATGAAGGATGATGACTTATGGCAAGAAAAGACCAACTCACACATCATTCTCCTAAAGTATTATAATTCATAGTCTTTAATACACGGATGTAAGTATTTGTTGTTGCCTAAACATGTCAGTCGTATGTACCAAAATTAAATTATTTCGTGCGAATTTTCAACTTGGTAAAGTAAAAGCATGTAAGCCGTAAACCTGCGAGTTATAAATAAAAGGCTTTAATGTTATATCATTCTAGGTAGCAGCATTTCATGAAATGTCACAGTAATACTCCTTTTTTTCAATACGCCTTTTATCCTAAAATCCGAAATGTAAATGATAATTTACTGCCGTTATTGAGCAGTCTCAGAAAACAAAAACTATTCGCTTGTCTAGTAGCTTTCACAGCAAAGCATCATTTTATATGATATAATAATGCTTCTCGTGAATACGTGTAAACTCGCAATACTTTGAAGGTGTTACATAACTCCTTCTTTATACAGTTAGTATTTGAATTATTCACATAATTGAACCTACCTATTATGAAATCTATTCTCTAACACCACAAAATTTAATGTATTCACGATATTGTATGGTTAATTAATTATTCCTACATTATCACTGTCTCGTCATTCTCCAACATGACTCAAACAATACTTCATAATATTGCCTGAAACGAAGGTCTTGTATAGTTGGTTTTTACTCACCTTCAAACATAGTATGTTAGCATAATTTGCTCAGAGAGGTCGCAACAAGGTGCTGTAAATTAACTTATATTTAAACTTTAACAATTTTATTTGTAATAAAATGCTTTAGGTAATAAGGTAATTTAATTTAAATATTATTCTATTTCCCGCGTGACATTATAGCAAGTGTATTACGTTCCAACGCTTCCCACTTACGTATAGTCACGCACGATTTATGGTATCAAATTTTTTGTTTTGTTTTTAATAGATATTTGAATCAAAGCAAGTGATTTACTACTGCTTTGGTATCACTGGATCCTCTAGAGACTCAGAAAGTTACACGAGTATAGAGTAGCATATTAGGATGTATATCTTAGTTACACATTTACGAATTTAATTTTGATTACAGCTGCCTTCTAATATAATGTCATATTATATAGTTGATATATAAATACATATGTGTTAAAGTATCTACAAGTATAGATCTAACATATATCAGAGTAATCTTACTTAAAGAATTACATAAGTGATTAGAACTCAAAAAGAGGTTATTGAATGCGAATGATGTGTTAGAATTATTAAACTTTTAAACTTAAAAATTAAACACATGTAAATACTTCTCCGCGTGTTAAGAAGACAACAACAGACTAAAATCCAAAACTAGCTAATAATTAGAACCAAATTATTTAAAAAAATAGTTATTAATGAATAATTAGACTTAGGTGATCGTACACTAATCGTTGAAACGACTTATAACCAATCGTCACAACCGAACCGTAAGCAGATATATACTAACTATTACTTCAATATTCATTTTTATCTATATAATACATTATTAAATGTTCAGAAAAGTAGTCTTAGAGCTAATACGAACAACAAAGTATATCTATACTTCTTGATTACATTTTTTAATTTTCAAAAAAATAGTTATTTAAATGTTTTTATCACTGCTTTAAACTGACAAACTTGTCAGTAATTAAACAATTTATTGTTATTAACAAGTCTTGTGTGGGTTTTTGAACAATAAAACAACCTTATACGTAAATAAATAATACTTAGATACTGTAAACAACCGAAGAATTATGAGATGTCTCTTGGAGTTCGAAAGAGAAAATATATGTTTAGCCTTGGAAATGATGTTGTAGAAAATGAGTCTTCATAGGTTCTCGTATACTCAACTATGTTCTACATGTGTATATGTGGGGAGATAGTGGTGTAAGTGCTTGTCTGAAGATCTTGTTTGATGTCTCGAAATCAAATTTACTCTTTAGTTTTATCACATCTTAAATGTATCAACATTTTATTTGTAATTATTCTATTAAGGTTTTTGAAGCTAAAAACACCCCTCCTAGGTGGCTCAGTGGGAGGTCTGAGGGCTTATAATGCTAAAAATCTGGTTTTCGATACCTGTAGTGGACGTAGCTCAGATATCTCATATGTGTGTATAGCTTTGTACTTAACGACAAACAAAACAAAAGCCAAGAACGTTTTTTGTAAATCGTCAACTAATTTCTATCCAACAGAAATGAATCTGCTGTTGTATAAGTGATAAACCAAATTTAAAGAAAGAAGAATATGCAAAAAGATAAAAGTACGTTTATGAAAACTCTATATTAAAAAAAAAAAAAGTTAAGGCCTAACTCATTTTAGTCACACGTTCTCTTGTCCGGAAAAAAAAAACGTGGTACTTGCTATACGTTCTACGACAGAAAAAAAGTTACATATTCCGCTTGGTTTTAGGAAATACATCGAATCGATAAATTTTTTATCATAGCTATTACTGTCTACGATTATGCAGAATATACCTCATCTCATAAGCAAAATTTTCTATATATAATGGTGGATTAACACTTTGAAATCTTAATGCACATTAATCTTTAGGATCAACGACACGAATGTAAAGAATTTTCAAATAATCTTAATGAAATGATGCAAGAACTTACAGCTCATTCTCCATGCTGTTGGGAGTTTTTGAAGTGAAAGCCAAAACAGATGAGCTCAGTTGTAATTCTTCACAATAATTCTGAACAGACGTCACACGTGAGAATTAATCAACAACTAATATTGTTTTTGTTTGTTTGAAGTTAAGCACAAAGCTACACAATGGGCTATCTGTGCTCTGCCCACCACGGGTATCGAAACCAGGATTTTAGCGTTGTAAGTCCGCAGACATACCGCTGTGCCACTGGGGAGGGGCAACTAATATTGTTTTATCAGTTAATAAACAAAAACAAATAACGCATTCAAGAATACCTGTAATAATAAATTAAGCAATTTTCGTTTTTTTTTCAAAGGTTACACTAGACTGATTTAATGATTGTTTTGTGAAACTTAACAAGCTGCGATACACAGAAAGACACAATAAGGAGTGGAAGAGTGACACATTAAGAAGAAACTCATAACAAAAATTAACTCTTATTAGAATTAATAAGATTAATTATTTTTTTAATTTTTAGATTAATTTTTTCAATTACCGTATAGTTTAATCTCATATCAAACCAATTTTGAGGTATTTTTGTTCTTGCATCATCATAACAATAAGTAACCGTACTTTTTTTTACTCATAAGAAGTAAACAGAATACCTTATACTAGCATAGTTTCAAGATTTATGCTTATGTCGTTCCAAGACTTTGGATTTCAGTTGAAATGCTATAAAAGGTGTTCTATATATTTTTTGAAGAACTCAGTATGAAAAAATTATACTAAATAGAACGGCAGCCTTTAAAGAAACGGTTGTCTTCATTATCCTAAAACCCAAAGAATGTGTTATTGTTTGCTTTTTTTGTTCTTTTTTTTATCTTATCAGTTCATACTGTTTAAACCCCACAGGGGTCAGGCCATTTGTTGACAACCGTTGACACTTGCGTCGTGATAGCGATGATAAATTGAACCTGTTTCTGAACCAATGGACTTGTCTGTGATCAGCGACACTAAGATAGTTTATCCACTAATGCCACATTGATATTCCAAGAATGAAACTAGTCGTGATGACCAATAGTAAAGAAGATTTTTGTGCCACGTTTGTGAAAACATGTTGATGAATCGAAAGGCCATCTTAATTTAACATCCTGATATTGGAACTTACAAGACCAATACACAGTGCATTTATTTTGTATCATGTATTCAAAGGGTTTCTATATACGGGTAATGAGCTAATTTTGTCTAGTTTGAATCGTAAACAGCTTGCTTGAATATATGCTGAATGGAACGATTATTCAAGCTCAGCCAATCTTATTTGAATTATTAGAAAAAAATAGATTACGACTGCTTTACGAGATATAGTTAAACCAATATATATATATATGAATTCAACAGTTTTAATATTTATCTTATAACTCAAATATTTAACTTGTATACACTAATCAGCGTACTTACAACTCAAATTTTTGACTCATATACACTAATCAGCGTAACTAAGGATTCATTTTTTCGCGTTGTTTTTCGACTAGAACAGTTTTTTATATTTCAACAAAGGTTAAAACGTCATACATCTAGGGCCATAACCGTCAAGTTTTATGGAATTTCTATAAATATTTAAGTATACGTATAAATCAGCTTTGATTTTTAAGAAGTCGACTGCTTTGTGTTGTTGAAATGTGCATTATTCATGTCTATTTTCGATTCCTCTACAAGAAAATTTTAAAGCTTATGTAAAATTTACTTGTAGAATAAAACAAACAAACAAAAGATGTCAGAAACTTTGCTTGAACGATTCTTTCACACTTCGAGCCTTGTAGCACATTTTAAGTACTACAGAGTTTTCATGTACGGTAATGTAGCTTGACTATAGCTATGTTAAACGTTTGTTTTATAATTCAAAACGGTTTACGTATAGAAGCTGTCGACATTGGTTCACAAACATGTTCAATTTATCATCGCTATCACGACGCAACTGTCAAAGGTTGTCAGTGATATTAAACCTTTTCTTTAATAATAAATATATGTTACATTTTAGTCATGACATCAAAAACAGTTTAGAAATTTCACTTTGTTTTTGATATTGTCCTTGTTCTTACCCGAGGATATAATTCAGATAAGGGTATTTGTTTCTTATCCTCTATATTTTTTATATCTTTGTGTATGTCATGTTCTTATTCAATGCGCAATATATATATATCGCATGTTATTTGGCTCAAACTGATCAAATAAAAACACTTTGATTGTAAAGATAGCTAACTTATTTTAATAATTAAATTTACTGTTTAAGGAATGAATTCCATACAAGTCATATAACAAAGATTATATGCAACTGGATAATCTAGAAGATAGAGATAAACTAGGGTTTTGTTAAGAATATAAATTGTTTACAAATTAGCGAACGCTTATACAATAGATGTGGCTTAGCATCAAATGGAAAGTATATGTTTGAGAGTATCTTTCGAAAAGTCTTTTTGTGGTTATTAAACACATTGTTCGTATGTAAATTTTATCTCATTCTGATCAATGTTGAAACATGGGATTTTAATGCTAAGTAGGAGTACTTGATTACAGTTAACCGTTATTATTTAACACAGATTGCGTTGCATTGAAAATATGTTGGTTGAAACGATATTAAACCTCTATCAAAATTTATATTCAATCATTATTACGGTATAGTTTTATACCTAATGACTGACTGCGAAGAATCGACCAAAATCAACAAAATGGTAAAAATATTCCCTGTGCCGTAAAATAGAGAACTCGTCATTCACGTGTGAACGTAAAAATGACATGTCTTGCTGACGTGCATGCAATGTTAAGGTATATATTTTGCTGCTGAATGATCTTGAGATAAAACTTAAGGAAGAGTTATAATGTCAGATGTCAAATCAGTGAGCAAAACAATAGATGCATTCCAAATGTCCTTTTCAAAATCATGTTAGATACAGATACATGAATACAGAACTGAATATATTCAATTTGTTGTTGGGTGATAAATTGCCCAAATATTTTGAAAGCTTACTATTTCATTTGTATTAAAGTATTTTAAACAAAATGAAATTTTCAATCCAAAAATGAAGCTACTTCACCATGTATTCCGCATTATTTGTGGCATCTCTAGAATGTAGGTTCAGGTAACGTCAGGTTTAAAAGTTTAGCTATTTCTATAATTCCATAAAGTTCCACGTGGAATGTCCCCACCTAAGGTCACTAATTTCCCACACAACATCACCTGTCCCGAGGGCCTATGCTTAAAAATATTTTGTACCTTGGGTTTAAAGTAGGGAATCTACCAGATGAGTTTATTGTAACATTCATCACGAGCAGAGTAAAAGCTGTTATCCACGAAGTAAGAGTCATAGGTCAGCCCCAGCCCACAGTGTCACGTTTTCACCTGCGGGATTCCACCCACTAAACGCGCCTTCAACAAATGCTGTTTCAGCAATTGCTTCAATGACCTTTTGACTCGTAGTCGTGACTCAGGCAGTTTACACAATTTAAAATCATGTACATGTAAGAGAAGGCTAAAATCAATAACATACATTATTTTTGTACAAAGAAAAATTTCAAATGCTTAAATTGCGGTTTCAAAACTAGAATTTTAATATTTATTTGGCGCTGAATATTTAATCGAAACTGATATTATTAAATTAATCTTTACAATCGAATGAACAATAAGTGTCTTCTACGTTGCTGTATCAGACAATAATACATGGCAATGCGACAACAGCTCTAAGCCCTGTAGGTAGCAAATTATTATCCCTGATTTCTTATATATTCGCTGCTGCTTAAGTTTCGTTTTAGTTTTGTAAAGCTTCTATGACATACTAAAAGCAACGCAACATTTAACAAATTATAAACTTCTAATGAAGCTTTAGTGTGTTATTTTAGATAATGTTTACGCGGACCTGACTCACATATGTGAAACCCGCGTTTGCGAAGTTTCTTGAGTTGAGTGTGATTAATTGATCAATTTTTTAGAAACGTAGGACTGCATTTAAATGAACTAACGCAGTGAATTAAAAATGAAAACAAATGATAGTCATCCATTTTCGACTGTTGAATGAAGGCTTCAGTGCTATAATTAAACTTTGGATTTTGTTTGTAGTTCTCTAAGAGGAAGTCGCTGTTGCTTTTGAAAGTTATTACTTACACGAAAAATACGTTTACAGTTGAAAGATGAACAAAGTATATGCTAATGATACTACTGCTTCTCATATATCATCTTACCCGCACTATTTTAGATATATTTATATGGTTTTTGTTTATATATTAATATCTTCTGAAATGTAAAACAAATAAATTTGTTTTTATAGTTGCAACGTCTTTCATAACTTTAGGTTTTGATTTTTTCAGCATTAATGGAATACCTATTATTTTAACCGATAACAGCCAGTGTTTTTCTTTATAGATTACCCCCCCTAGTGGATCAGTGATAAGTATGAAGGCTTATAACTCCAAAAACCGGGTTTCGATAACCGTGGTAGAAACATCATTGTGTAGCTTAATGCTTAATAACAAACAAACAAATTATACAGCTACTGTTAATAATTTAATTTTACTTATTCGACGGCTTTGACTGCATTATCCTGATTGTGACCAATTTTTATACATGCTCAACCCATAATGATATTATAGGTCTCTTGCACCCAGTGAATCGTACCTCATTTCGACGACAACTTCCTGTACCTGTTGCTTGTTGTTGGAACTTATATGTTCGATGTTCATGGCATATCACTAACTTATTCAACGCTTGTTCGTTCCATTTCTTAATATTAATAACAAAATGTAGGTGATTAGATTTCGGAGAAACTTTTATAAAGTATGTTTTCAAGACAAATATTCAAAAAACAGTTAAAATTCCAGATATTTCTTAATGTCTATGTATGATATCTGTTTGTTATAAAATAGAGATTTGAGGCTTAAGTGGAAGTATTATTTTCACATTTTATAATTATCAAAATATTTTAAACGAGCAAAAGTAAATGAAGCTTAGTTTCAAAATAATACTACAAAACAGCATTTATAGCAATAAACATCACTAAATACAAATGGAATTTTTAGGTGTATTTATTAGATTGACTACATACATCTATTCTTACTCTACAATTGCGGCTCAGCGATTACTTTGAGGGCTTATAACTTTACAATTCAAGGTTCGATCCCTGTGGTGGGCGCATCTTAAGTAGCCCATTGTGTAACTTTGCACATTAATAAAAACAGTCATCTGTTGTTAATTTCTATGTGTGAGTTTATGAAACTATTTCAATAAACGGAATAGAAATTAAATGAGAAAATAAATATTTATTCACACATATAATATTTTCATAAAAGAGTAAATTACACTAACGATTAGGACGTTAATATGTCAATAAAAGTTGAAATCTAATAACAATGTATGATGTCAGTCCATTTGTTGTAAAATATTCTGACTTTATTTTCATGATAAACGTATGAGAAATCATGCAACTTTTTTCATAACGAAAAAAAAAACGAATTAAGAATTTAGTAACTTTAACATTTTTCTTCCATCAGTACAAATAGACGACACACATTTCGCATGTTACTAAATCTATTTGGAATCTTAAAGATCTCTTCAAACTATATTGATATATTTCAAAGATCGACAGATTGAATTATGTTTCAATACTGTTCATATATACTTGATTTATACTAACTGTTTTATCATCTTTACAGTTACGCCAGAATTATATCATTTGTAAGGTGATGGAGTTTGTCTTATTATAAAATACTGATTATGTTCCAATTAGCTTGAAAAATATACGAAATTCTAGAGTTACCATTTAAACTGATACTTGTTTAAAATAGAATGCTTATTTTAATGCTCATCATTTGAACAAACTTATGCTCTTTACTGCATTCAGTTCATTAAAGCAGACTTTTTTAAGTAGTTTGTGGAAAAAAAACTACATATTATGGTACTAAGAAATAACGTAGAATTATGTAGGAAGTAAAGTAATAAAGAAGGAGGAATTACTAATAACATCTGATCAAAAGGAAGCTCACGACTGAGATCAAAAATATAAAAGCTACTTATAAGTTAATGAAGACAGTTCCTTGTAACCAAGAAGTAAATAACGAACTAAACCAATACGCATGAAAACTAAAATCTATGGTGATCAAAATGTCTTGAATCACCAGTTGGTGAACGATAAATTCAATCATCTACCTCCTGAAAACACTTGGATTATCAAGCTTCTTGTTTATTGATTAGCAAAACCTTACATTTTCTGAGAGTTCCTGTGTTGTTGTTTTTTTTATTGTTGTTGTTGTTAATGCATCTTTTGATAAGACCATAGGAAAAACATCAAAGTCTTTATACTAGCTGTTCAAATATAATTTTTACTTAATAATGGTATCTATATTTTAAAACACAAAGCTACACAATGGGCTATTATCTATGATCTGCCCATCGCGGGTAACGAAACCTGATTTTTAGCATCATGATCACACTGAGTTATGGCTGAGCCATAGAGGAGGGGGAAAGAGCTTATTTCATAATACATTTTTATAAGACAAGAAATAGCATTTCTTTAAGATGTCACAGCTTTTATTTTACTGATAGGAATTTTTTAAATTATCTTTATTAATAATTCATTCTTATAAGGTCAGGGAAACAAATATATTTAAGATATCATAAGCATACATCTATTATAGTTAATAACAGGTTTTTTAATATTTGATGCATACAGTTTCATTTTTAAACAAACAAACATGAACATTTCCATAGGTTATAACAGCTATACCGTTGATGTGATGAAATTGTGTTTGTTTTCTTTCGTTTTAAAAAACTGGGGGCATTTTTATGCAATTACTGAAAAACAGGTTCATGTTTCGAAATGTTTTATCAGGTTTCTTTAAATCTGAATTATTAAACTTTTTTATTGTTTGTTTACTATCGTGAACAAACATTTCACTATTATTTTATCACATGTGGACCAATGTTATTAATATGTTTTAGATCTTCAACAAAACGCTTTATCTTTTCAGTACAACTCCAATTCCTAGTAATTAAGCTAAGCATGTTACACATATGTCCAAGTTTAATTGTTGTATTATTTAAAAACACACTTGGAATTTCTCTATGTTTATGTGTTTTTGTTGAAAGTGATGTCAAGCAAATCGATTTATACATCTTCATGGGTCTGAAACACTTCTAATATGCGGCAACTGTGATCCAGTTGCTGAAATGCCAGGTCTGCGAGTCCACTATTGGGGAAAAACAACAACCGTACTGGCCGTGGGTGCATTATTAGGGTGTTGGTCAAATCCCACTATTCGTTCAGACAAGTGTAGTTCCAAAAGTGTGACGTTGATATTGTTTACAGGCTGCCTTCTCCCTAGCTTATCAGTTCAAAATTAGTAAAGGGTAGCTCAGATAACCCTTTTGTTTTATCAGTAATATGATTTCATTATCCCTGCAATAATCATTTGAAAATGTATTATTTCATGAAACCTAATGTTATATTTTAAAGTAAACTATTGTCACTATGTAAACAATGAACATTTCTATGTTAACAATGATAAAAAACACGATAGTTAGAGTAAGAATAATTCCTTTTATTGATTTATGATATTAAGTACTTCTGGTCGGTTTGTTATATATAGAATGGGCTTCATTAATTCAAAATAATCTTTAGTTTGAACTATACAATAAATTACTTTTGTTCAGAACGCATTGTTAATTGTGCAGGGCTTCACAAGGACTTGTAATTAGTTCAGTTCTAATAACATGCAGATGATGAGAAACAAATATATAAATGCACCGTCTCAGGTCTAGTTGATGTACCTGATAAAACTGAAAACAGAGCTGCCGAAATGTTATCAGTATGGAATAGTCACCTGATACATGATTAAAAAAAAACATAAAAAACAACTTGAAATGCATTACTACAGAAATAACCGGTGTGGTATGCAGGGTTGAATACGTTGTATTAAAACGATTTTTAATATGCAAATCGTCACGTTATGTGACAACTACAGTTGGCATAAAGTAGCGGTGGAATGGATTGTATCAGAACTATATTTTGACATTCTTTGACGCTTATTAGGTAGTGTGGTTCCACCGAAAACTGATCAGTTTTAGGAAGAGTACGTAACAGTCCTTTTCGACACAAAATATTCGTACACTCAGATCATAAATAATTGTTCAGTTGGGGGATTTATAATTTCCAAGATGGGATAGGGGTCCTGGTATTCAATGACACTGGAAAATAAAGGTATGTGGATTAACATGGACACCATAACCATCCAGAAGGAGGCCAACAACAAGCAGTACCACAAACACTGCGGCAGTTTGTAACAAATGAGAATCCACAAACACAAAGATCATTAGCAAAAGCCGTCCACGTGTTCTAGAAATTACGCTGTGGGGTTATTGTTGAAATGTACAATAGTCGATAGAACTGAACAAATGTGATGACTTGGACTGTAATGACGTGATGAGGCTCCAAAATCATATGTTTATTTGTTTAAATTTAGAAAATAACTTACATCAACGAAAGTTTTGTTATAAGTGGATATGGCTAATCATAACTTGCATGTACTGATGCAGTGGATTATCGTCGCAGATGCGAACTGTGGCACCACGGGCGACACATTTAGTAGCCATGTATGTGATTCAAGGCATATTGCTGACCATCTGACCACAATGCTACCTTGGTTAAACTTATAGCTCGAGATACATTTCACAACCCTTTCCGAAAAAGGATAGTCATATAGAGACAATACAACTAAATAACGCAACATTTTGAAGAAACAACTTCAGTATTTTTTGTGAAAAAAGGAAATTTTGCTGAAGATACTTTGGTTGCGAAAGAAAATCCTTCAATCCAAAAAGAACATTGCAATTAAACTGGTTGCACCTTCTGGCATGACACACACGATGATAACTAGCAATTTAAAATTGACGAAATCTCCCAATCTTCTAGCCCCTTTTGGAAATAAACAGCTGTTTTCATAAAAAATAAAGATGACTGAATAACCTGTAATCACAGTAATATCATTCGTCTACGTACCTATCAATTCCCTCGTGTAGCTTCACCAGACTTGTTCGTTTGATCCGTTTATACGTGGTCTTAAAAACTAATATTCACGTACATTGGTGACCTGTGGAAAAAATCTTATTAAGACATTTTGTCTAAGATTGACATTATAGATGCTTGTTACAATGGAAATTATGATGTTGAGCAGAACTGCATAATCATAGCCATCAGACAAAGTACGAACGGCTATGAAAAGGGTGTTTCCAATAGCAACACTACAACGTCGTTCAAATGAAACGTAATTAACCCTCAGAATGTACCTAATTATGGATATAACAAAGATATATTTAAGAAATCATTCTAGATCTTTCATGGCACTCTCAAGAAAATTGCAAACAAATTAATTAAACTAGGTTCAAATGTCTGTTTGAAGCAATGAGAGACAATAAAACGTTAGTTCAAAATCTCTATGTCATTATAATTAAGATTAAATTGTGCTAGATTATTTTATTATGCTCTCTAAATATTACAACTTGAACATAGCTTCTAGGTTAACAAATACGTGAGACAAATAGAGGAGAAGGAAACTGTATAAACCCCCAATATGGCAATACCTTCAGCAACTGAATAAATGTTTCAGGAATAAATAATACGTTTGCCAGAATTCGCGCGCTTTATTAGTTGAATCATTGTTAATTTTGCCACGATTTGGATTTTTTTTCACCATTTTGTTCTAGTTTCGATTAATATTGTATTATTCTTTTACCAGTTCGAGATAAAATGCATCCATGTGTTGTCCAACTTTGGAATGGTAATTAATTGAGCTTTACATACTTTTTTTCTCAATCGAAAATAAGTGTATACTAACGTATGTTAACGTTGCTCGTACAAGCCTAAAAAAATGAAGATTACGATTTTGCTCATCGTATGTATATATTATAGTCAAAAGTGTATTTTGAGCTTAAGGGATGGATACAAGGCATGTAGTTTGTTTGAAGTTAAGCACAAAGCAACACAATGGGCTATCTGTGCTCTGTCCACCACGCGTATCGAAACCAGGTTTCTAGCACTGTAAGTCCGAAGACATTCCGCTGTGCCATTGTCATTGTCAAGATAATGCTGCACAACAAGGCAACCATGTTATGAACAGTGTAGAGTGGTACAGGGAAGATTTTGCCAGACATACAGCATGTAATGAAACTTTGCCAGTAATATTGCAACAAACTTGGAAGTTTGCACTGACAGCAAAATAAAGCTTGCGCTAATTATAAAACTGTCGATTTGTCAACATCGACTCTTAGACGTCCAATTGTGGCTCAGGTATAAAAATGTTCTACATGACCATTTCATAGAGCTGTCAGTAAACTTTGGTCTCTCAGAAACATTCTGTTGATTGAAATCACACCCACATAACATTATTGAACCGTTCCCAACAAACAGTAAGTTCAACCAAATGTCTCGTTGTTTCGTTGCATAAATAAGACAATTGAAAAGTTTCATATTGTTGGGATATAATGCATATTATTTATTTTATCACTACACTTTCTCTATTATGGGACACCAGTATCTCGTTTATGAAATTCATGTCAGTGTTAGGTCGGTATAAGATATAAGAACAAAACGTATGATTTGCCATTTTGCGATGGGGATATTTCCCTCCAAACATGGGACTCCTGACAAGATTATCATTACTTTTCAAAGTAATATCCGAGACGTTGGTAAAAGAGTAGCCCAAGAGTTGGCGGTGGGTGGTGATGACTAGCTGCCCTCCCTCTAGTCTTACACTGCTAAATTAGGGACGGCTAGCGCAGATAGCCCTCGTGTAGCTTTGCGCGAAATTCCAAAAAACAAACAAACAATATCCGAGACCAGAAGGTGTTGGATAAAACTAAAACGTATGGGCGTTTTTTTTTCAAATAAAATAACGTAATAAATAATTTTAAAAAGTCAGTCAAAACATGTGAAAAAGTTTGCTTTTCATGCAAATCGGCTGACGAAAAAAAAAGTTGCTCTAGACTCGTTATCATCTGCGCCATGTCCATTCGCTGTTTCGGTTTTGCAGATTGCATGTTTTCTGTTGAAATGAGAATATTAAAGTTAATTTGTGTCTAAATAAAGATATTCTTAGATCGTGAACTTGAAATGTCAAAAATGATGTTTTGCTGTGAATTGCCTCTCATAATACATTGTTAAGTGACAAAGAAATGTTTATTTTACTATCTTTCTAATCATATTATTCTCGATAGAAGTTGCTTCACATATGAAAAGATAACAAACAATTACTAGTTAATTAGTTCCAGAACCATCATTGCTATCACCAAAGCATAATATTAATAACTTTTCGTATCTGCAACAATGAATTGAAGGCATTTAACAAATGCTGTAGTTTGTATCCAGGGTGGATTAATTCATTCAAATTATTATAAACGTATAAAAATAGCACGATGTACTTGAATTTCGTTAACAAAACTAGCTGTATTAACCTATTTTTAGATAACCAAAAGGGTATTTATTATGAAATTAAACTTGTATATTACGCTTTGAAAAATTAGCTCGATTTGTTTTGTTTGAAGTGTTTCAGTGATAAGAGTGTGACGTAAACGACAATAAAAGTACATTTGCTACCCTTCCATATTTCATTTCAAAATTTCGTTTTATTATTCTTTCACTGAGCTTTAATTTTATTGCAGATAAAACTATTTTATTCATTTATTAATTAGGTCGATAGATATTGCTGAATAACGAATTAAGCATGTGAGGACCATTAAAAAAACTATAAGTAATTTTAAAAGCATGTATCTTTGGAAAAATATTCGTACTTTTTTTTGTCCCTTGCCACTGGGGAGGGGGCATTACTGCTACAAAACTGTAAAAATAATTTCCTTCTTTAATTGTAATTATTGCAGATTAAAGACTTTATAATGCCTAATGCCAATAGGGGAATAAATTTCACATACTATTTACGAGATAGAATGTGCACCTAAATAATTGGAGAAAGGTTACATAAGTTTTTGGATATAGATAACTGAAGTAGGAAAAAAAAACGTATCAATTTTAATCTTTTTTATCGTTTTTTACCCCCCCCCCCCAGTGGCACAGCGGTATGTTTGCGGACTTACAACACTAGAAAACCGTTTTCGATACCCGTGATGGGCAGAGCACAAATAGCCCATGATGCAGCTTTGTGCTTGTTTACAAACAATTATTTATTTATATGGAAGTGATTAGCTTAGTGGTTAATTTCCCAGGGCAGTCTTCTAGTAACCTATATAAATACTGATAAAGAACAAATCACCTAAAAGTCTAATATGGTATAACAAACTTTAAGAAGCATACAACTTATTTATTTGTTTGTTTGTAATTAAGCACAAAGCAACACAATGGGCTATCTGTGCTCTGCCCACCACGGGTATCGAAACCCGGATTCTAGCGTTGTAAGTCCGCAGACATACCGCTATGCCACTGGGGGCAAGCATGAAACCTCTAGGTTTATTTTATAATCGAAAATTATGTGATTATTCAATTGATTTTGCTTAATAATCGCATTTATTATTTTGATAGATTATACATTTACTGAAATATGGATTTCATTTTCCTTAAACAAAAAGTTATAAAATTATTTAAAGTTCTACTCTTTATCACAAATAAACTAATTATTTTTATTTCAATATTTGCTAGGCACAACTATTCTAAATATTTCTTGTACCAAAATAAGTTTCGTTAAACTTAAACAAATATGCATTTTCAACAATACCAACACGAAAGACCAGTTGGTGACAAATATGAATGAAAATATATTAATTCTCATGTACTACAGCAAACAACGATTTTTGAATTCAAATGTATTCACATTTCTCTGTTGGCTCTACAGTTTTAACTGCCTTGCTTCAGATAAATAACAAAATGTGTAACAGTAAATACAGTTATAAGTTGTAAACATTTTGGTCAAATTGGAGAGTGTAAAGTCTCAAAAATACAATGAGGCTTTAATTTCACAGGTTTTATGTGCAATAAATATGAGTTGTAGACATTGGTTTTGAATAATTCCACTTAAGAAAATCCTTTTTACAAATAAACATTAATTCCAGAAAAGCACCCCAGTAGCTTAGCGGTATGTCAGAGGAATATAACGCTAAATCTTCGATATCCGTGGTGGGCAAACTACAAATAGCCCATTGTGTGGCTTTGTGTTTAACTTCAAACAAACATAGTGTAAAATATTTTACCCAAAAACAATAGACAGCAAGCCAAGATTTTCACCATAATATATAAAATGGTTAGTTAAAATTAATAGTCATAAATTCGATTTCAATTTCTTTGCTTGATAAACCTACTAAGGAGTTATGAAAAACATGATGAACGCTCACGCAATGACAATTCACACGTGAGATTACGAGAAATACAAACCAGATAACTTTTGTTTGTATTAGAGCGAAGCACATTGGGCTATCTGCAGTGTCTACCGCAAGGAGTCGAACCCCAAATTTTAGCGTTATGATCCCGTAGACATTTCGTTGACCCTCCGGGGGACAACAAAATAACTATTGTGACCACTATGTACAAACTTCTTATTACAGTATGTTATCTGTTTTAATAGCACTGATTCGTCTAGCGAGAAAATAATAGATTAGCCATTGAATGATTCTTCTAATTGAAATCTCTCTGAAAAAAAATATACTGGTTTTCATAGCATTTAATGATAGACACTATAACTATATTTGGATTTTTTTTCTTTAAAAATGGAAATATTATTATAAGTTTTAAATACAAACCCAATCTTTTCTTCGTTTATCTTCAAGATACATACCTCGAAAACATTTCATCAAGCATGCCTCGATTTTTCAATCAAAATAATATCACAGCAGCATGGATTTAATTAAGCAGAACAAGCATAATAAATAAGTTTAACTGGTATTAAGACCATTATATATAAATATTATTTTCATTAAACTCTATTACAAATTTCAAAAGAAAAAAGTTTCATTATGTTGTATGTTTCTCCACATTAGTGAAAAAAAAGAGACATGTAAGCAATCGTGAGAAAACCTGGAAATACCAAAATATGTAATTTCAAGTTTTCTCAAAAGTGTATTAACTTTCACAACAGCAAGCTCAAATATTCCTGAAAGTTGGAGTCTGAAAGTTGAAACTCTAATCATTTTTGTTCACATCCTCAAAATGATCGAAACGTTGGTCACGACCCTCTCGTATGGAAACAATTACAGTTAATCTAAACATAAAGTGATTTAGAATGTATGGGACTCGCATCGTATAAAAATCTTTACAGGCAGAGTTTGAGATTCTACAAATAATTATTCGATATTATCAGTGCCGCATTAAGGTACTGGTGGCCCGGCATGTGGTTAGTGCGCTCGCCTCGCAATCTGAGGGTCGCGGGTTCGAATCCCCGTCACACCAAACATGCTCGCCCTTTCAGCCGTGGGGGCGTTATAATGTGACGGTCAATCCCATTATTCGTTGGTAAAAGAGTAGCCCAAGAGTTGGCGGTGGGTGGTGATGACTAGCTGCCTTCCCTCTAGTCTTACACTGCTAAATTAGGGACGGCTAGCGCAGATAGCACTCGTGTAGCTTTGAGCGCAATTCAAAACAAACATACTAAGGTACTGGTGGGCCCTGGGCAAAGTATAAACTAGTGAGGCCCCTTGATTACACTTGCTTTCAATAAAATACCATATAATTTGATAAACTCAATTTATTAGTGACAAAAATTAAGAAGTAAAAAAAGAAAAAATATATTTTTTAAAAACTGGTTTATTATTATTATTTTATTATACACTTCACATTTTATTATTCATTATTATACTCGCAACGTGCGGTGGGCCCTGAGTAACTTTTTTGTCCATGGGATAAAACGGCCCTGGATATTATTATTTATTACGTATACATCTATCTCCCAATGCCACTAGGTGTGTAATATCAGACTTCAGTCGCTTACATTGTTGCAAATAACTTTAAACCAATATTATTTTTTGTCATGATGCGTTCGCCATTTATAAGCCGCCGAAAAATGATTACCATTATATTTGTCTTAACGCATTAATATTAGACCTATTACATTTTTAAACACTACATTTTTTATGTAGTCCCCTTAGGCATTTTCAAGAATTAGAAGAGTGTATTATAATAATAGTGTTCCAACCACAGTATATTTGTCATATCCATTTCCGACGACGCGTTTCGCTCAATCTAGAGCTCATCAGGCCGGCTGGGACACAACAAACACAGCAATGGTCAGAACAATATCTATATAAACCTTTTGATACGAAAACAATTTTTATGGTTTGTACGGCTTTTAAAAACCGGCGAAGAATAATTACAGGTATACTTGTCTGAAAATCCTTTCAAAAATAAGATTGAATACGAAATGCACGCTACAGATTCGATTAGAATTTATGATTTAAACCAATTGAAGCTTTGTACTGTCAGTTACAATTTGTGTTTTGATGTAAAGCGATACGTTGAGTATCTAGTTAAAACAAATTAAGAAATTTGGCGTTATAAGGTCGTTTGCTGCTAATATTAAAAAGCCAATATTATTTTTTTCCTGTTGTGTATCCTTGGTCTTGATATGACATTTGCTATGTTCTCAAATATTACTTGTATGCTAGTTTAAGGACTGAAATCATAATTCTTAACCATCGCTTTGAAACCTGCCTAGTCAAACTTATGCACAAAATTCGGAACAGATTTAGAGGTGAGTGCTTTTACTACAATTTAATTTCGCAATATCGTACCTTTTTATGTTTTGTATTACATTCAATGTATTTGGTTACAGAATGTTCTTTTTTTAATTCAAAATGAATTTTCGAAATATTGAGTTATTTAATAGCATTGTTTACGCTCGTTACTCATTGTTTCATGTCTGAGAGTTAGTTTCTAATTAAGAAAATTACATGAACCCGGAATGTTAAAAACCTACTGAGTACAAAAATAAATGATAAACATGCTACATTTGGAACATAGTTGCCCTAAAGAATGAGAACCTCCCATTACAGTGAAAAATTCTATGAATGTTTCTTTAGCGATATAACCAAAGCAATACATTTTATTTGTGGTTCAAATGTACTATCAACCCTGGGCCTCAAAAACCAATTTAACATTAAACAATATCATGTACTGAAATTGCATATCCATTATTGGATTTATGACCGAAATTATCCTTAACATCGAGAGTACCTAACTGATGAAACAGTGCATTCTAATCTTTATATGTTATATGTAAGAAAATCATCTTTAATTAGCTATGCAGGTGGCCAAATTAATTTTTAGTTTATCTCTAAGTACATGACTTACTGTGTTCACAAGTTATTATTATTACATAACACAACGTCTATTGACGATAACTGTTTACTTATCACAACTGAAATATTAAGTGGGTTATTTTGCAGTGTCCACGGTAGGTTATCTTAAGGGTTGTTATCCTTAATTTTATGTAGGAGTTTATGTGGGAGTATAAGTGATCAAAAAATTACATTTCTCTAACGGTTACACCGTAACAGTTGTCGACAAGCAAATTTTCTAATACATATAGTTTATTTGTTTTTGCGCAAAGCTACACGAGGGCAATCTGCGCTAGCCGTCCCTAATTCAGCAGTGTAAGACTAGAGAGAAGGTAGCTAATCATCACCATCATCGCCAACTGTTGGGCTACTATTTTACCAACGAATAGTGGGATTGATCGTCACATTATAACGCCCCCAAGGCTGAAAGGGCGAGCACGTTTGGTGTGACGGGGATCCGAACCCGCGACCCTCAGATTCCGAGTCAAGCGCCCTAACCACCTGGCCATGCCGGGCCAATACATATAGAGTCTCAGTCACTACTATGTCTGTCGTATCCTAGTATATCTGAAGAGTCCTGGTAGTGGGTGAGACCTTCATCGTCACTGGGTATGTGACAGATGTGTTATGGTTCACATACTAATATACACTCATCTTTACTGTCATCAGAAGTTGTCATTAATAATTACAAAATACAAAAACCGAGAGTTTGTTAAACTCAAAATTATTTCGTATTAGATATGACGCTTCATTTATTCTACAGCATCATATAATATTTTAAATCTATATTATTTTACAAAATGCTCACTTTCTTACATCTTTATTTAATAAAAGTTATTATAAAACTATAGCTTAAATGTTAAAAGTGTTAAACCTGTTACATTTTTATCCTATCTCGTACTATTGGCATATGCAAGTGTGTGTTTCTGTGAATACATTTTAACGTCCTTGCATACATTTCTTTGAGAACCAAAGTTTAAACTTCTCAGTGCAAATAAGGACGCTAACCGTATTTCTGTTTTTCAATTTTTGGCGGAGACTGGCCCAGTGCTTAATATGATGGACTAAGGCTCGAAAGGTCCCAGGATCGTACTGTAATGTTACTGAACACGCTTTACACAATCAGCAGTAGGCGCATTATAAAAGTGACAGTCAATCCTATTATTCGGTTCCAGTACACAGGTAAAAACCTCTAGCATTAATGATGCTGAGTAGCTGTCCTTCTTCAGGTCAGTAGTTCAAACCTAGTAATTTCTTAACATATGTGCAAATAAGGTGCTTTTTAATTTGGAAATGCCAATAACTTGCTCAGTGCACAGTTTACAATATTTTTATATTTAGATCTTGAAATTATTTAGTTAGAACCGCATAGAACTTTGGCAAAACTAGTTCAGCGACCCAAAATGGACAGGTATTTCATATTGACCAGGTGTTAATAATAATCAATATCTTTCCCGCGGTTTTCATGAACTCCACCTCTCCACTTGTTACTCGAATCCTTTGATCAACAACCCTTGTACTGCTCGAAGTACTATTATCTTCAAACGTCTTTCATCTACGAACATTTTCCCGCTTACTCACATGTTAATCAAAAGCTGAACAATGGATTATCTGTGTTCTGTCTAGTGCAGGGATCGAACCATGAATGATAACATCATAAGCCCTCAAGCTTATAGAAGAGCTACAGGGGGAGACATAAACTTCAAAAAACGCATACCATTGCTAATGGAATACGTAATATCAGATAATTAGAAAGCAACCAAACTTTATGTGAAATCTCAGTTCATAACCTATGTCAAAGAATATCTATGTAACTTTCTCTTCATACATTTATTCATATATATATACTTATATGACATTAATAGCTTCATAAACAACAACAAAAACTTTACACCCGTAGGCGTTATATATATATATTATGAATGACAAATAAATAACTCTGTCAGCCAATACTTTTCGTCTGTTATTGTTATTCACAAAATTGAAACTTTATACAGATAATTGTAAGAAAAATGTTCCCGAGAGTAAGTATCCTAGCTTGGCCAATTTATAATGTAAAGAATTAAACAAATTTATAAAAATATTTTAGAAGTTACATGCTTAACACTGGTATGATTAAAATTTGATGATCGTGGACATTATATATATTTTTCGAAACAAATCTAGGGTAAACAAAATCTGTAAACGATGTTCTAGAACCTTCGTCTGACGTTGCAAAGAGTTTTCCCATCAACGTAATTTGATTGAAAGAGTAAATATTAAGATGAAATAACAATTTTTCTATGTCATACTTGATATTTACGATATGATACAAATGCCTTAATTTTCTTTCTAAATGTCATATCGCGGAAGGTGTGCAATTTATAATCACGCAGTAATTATAACCGACTAGCTCTAACAGCACTGCGAGAAAATCAGTTCTTTGTAACATTCACATTAATGTTAAAGAAAGAGCGAGTAAAGGAAAACGAAGTAAAAACAAGTTGGAAGAAAATCTAATCATGTTGAGTAGAAGTAATCACAGCAACAGGAAGGCTGAAATGAAGAAAATATTTTAGATAGAAGGGATATTGGAGTCAAGATGAAGTTATTTACTACCACCTTCGTCTGTTTCTTCCTTTATGATCAAACTAATTTGTAATAGACTATGTTGCCCTGACAGGTTGTTTTCGTCTTCTCCTCTGGTCTGTTACTTATACATTTCCTGAAGTAAAGACGTGCCAATGTAGCCAAGATCTGTGGATCTCTGTTGCAACTTGACTGGATTAAATATCCTGTTTTCAAACATATAAGCTAATATTAAAGAAATAAAATTTTATACGTATGGTATTAAAATCTCGCTCACTAATTCTTATCCAAGTTTAAAGTTTAAAACTAAAATTAAAGTACGTTCATTTTGTTTAACTTAATTTTTGCCTTTTTTTTTCTCAGATCTACACAGACGTTCTATAACTTAGCTTTTCCCAGTAATAACTTAATCTATACAAATCCTATGACATGATACTGCTCAAGTTTGGTAAAACATCACACGTACTGCAAATATTTCAAAAAAGTACAATTATAAATCTCCAACCTTTAAATTTTTAAACTGGGCAACTTTGCCAGGAAATTAGAATCGATGCCTTTCGTTGTACTTGTATATCTCATAACATGTAAAAATCCTTGGTTCTTTCTGGAAAATGTCTTGTGTAATAGTAGAATATAGGGTCTGTCGTTCCTTTATTGCCCAACTTGCAATGCTGTAATGATGGGTAGAACTCATAAATTAATATAATATGGCCATAAGAGCCCGCCATTCTGTCATTTAGATAATGCAATACATTGTACGTGATCGGCTAGTTCTCCATAATATTTTTGATTCTTTCTAAGGCCATTTTCATCTAATATTTATTATTTAAATTATTAGAGCCGCGCGAATTCACCACTTAGATTCTTGAGCAATACTCTTACTGTGCTTATTTTCAAACTCGAAAAATCATGAGAATTTCAATTAAAATGTATCCAACCAACAAGAGCAAAATAATATCGCTATTATTAACAATAAGAAACTAAAGAGTTATCAGCCCAACAGAGAACACGTACAGCATGGCACCCTTACGTTAAACATTTTCCAACAAAGGTCAATTTAAAAAATACTAAGGCATTGCTAGAGCAAATTTATATCCAAGGTTTAAATATTTTCTTATAGAATTGTGGGTTTGGGGACTACAGTCACGTTTACCTTTTAGCCAAATAGAACAGAAATGTATATGCCCGTGTGTATATATATATATTTATCACTTTATCTGGCCATTAGTGTTAAGTACGGTGAAATAGAAGATAAAATACAAGTTACGATAAGCACAGTGCAAGTCATGCCGAGAGGATTTTATTGAAACGCTCCAACAAATTACTCTACTTACATTAAGCCTATTTAAAGTAAATAAACTTACAAACATAAGTATAGCATTAACCAAATCCTTTAAAGAATGTTAATAAATTTATGAAAATATCAATATTTATTGGAAAAGTAACAATGCTATACCAGTTGAATAATGGTCCAATGGAAATAAAAATGAGCTACAAAACTTTATTTTTAATACTGAATTTCTTAAGTCAGTTATAGATATGACATAACAGTATCAGATCGATCATGTTAATTAAGTTCATTACCATATCTTATTGCGTGAAAGAAACCCGTTAACGTTATTATTGTTTGCAAAAGTATCGATGTAAGCAAATTGTACAACACGATTTGTCGTCGAAAATGTGTTAAGTTTACTTCTAATTTAATAATGAACTACAGACTCGGCGTCGTCATGTTTAGTGGATAGAAACTTACAGGCTTACACTCACATATATATATATATATATAATTTGCTATAAATCAGCAACTGCCGAAGAGAAACAGCTGAGTAACTCAATTTTTAACTGAGAGAAAATATGTATATATTATTTTGCAAGGCACGATAGTTTACAAAATGCATGTAGATATACGTATATGCATACATATATACATATATATATATATATACATATATCAATCAGGGAAACATTTGGTTTTTATATTTCAATAGCGTTATATAACTTAATATAACTGAAGAAAGTTATATAAGGAAATCTGAGTGGAAAACATCAGTTTTATTAAACTAAATGAAGCTTAACATTGGATAACATTAAAAATTTCATAAACTGTAAACTTTCTCTACACACGTGTTCATTAAAACAAATTGGATTTTTCATTTAACTAAATGCGGTGATGGTAGTGACACATTTCTAATAAGGCTTATTAAGTTTTATAAAATAGTACTGTACCTGTGAGTGGTTTTATGAACATAGCATGAAATTCTGTTCAAAGATGTAACCTGTTATCTCGGCTACTTTCATTAAAGTTTCACCATCCAATCTGGATGTTCCAGTATATCAACAAAACACATGTTTTTATATGATTCATGTTGTTTCTAACATAATTTGTTAGACGTGAAACGTATTGTAATTAGAGTGTCTGTTATATTACACAAGGTGCACATAAGTTTTCAAAAATTTGGAACAAATTTAGATGTATGAAAACTCACGCCAATCTTTGTATTTTAGATGCTAAATTGATTTCTTGACTACATCAATTTGGCATTGTTTGGTTATAACATATGGCAGAATTACTTTTATACTCCTTTGATCGAGTTTAACTCTCATTTACTTGAACCAGCAATGCAAAAGAGCCATTGCTATTGATTAAAAACAATGATATGATCTAGCAATGAGAACTTAACTCATAAGTATTGGTTCCTTGTTTCTTGCAATTTCTTCTTCTTCCAAATGAAATTACCTTTCTCTTTATTATTTGAGGTTGATTTAACTTCGTCCCTTTTTCCACACTGTGCCAGAATCACAGAAAATCAAAGAAAGAAATACTAATTTAAGAAATGAGGCTTAGAAACTAAGAATATATAAAGAAAATTTGAAAAATTAGGCTTAGAAATTTTCAAGTTGAGATTATACGTTTTATAACAAAACTGTATTAATCCATCACCCCCCCCCTAAAAAATAAGCAAGAGGAGATTTATCAGTGGAAATAAAGCATTATATTATAAAGAATAAAAAAATATCTTGTGTGGATTCTACAATTTTGAAGTTTTCGTTTGATGTGTTTTGAATTTCGCGCAAACTGCACGAGGACCATCTGTCCCTAATTTAACAGTAATAGACTAGAGAGAAGACAACTAGTCAACATCACCCACCGCCAACTCCTGGGCTACGCTTTACCAACGAATAGTGAGATTGACTGTCACATTATAATGCCCTTACGGCTGAAAGGACGAACATGTTCGGTGTGATGTAGATTTGATCTCGTGGTCCGCAGATTGTGAGTCAAGCGCCCTAACCACCAGGCCACAATTTTAAGACAAGGAATAACATTAAGAAAACAAGTGGTTGGTTTGTGGTTAATATTAAATTTCCAGATCAAAATATTATCTAAATAATTATCTAGAATATATAGAAGATTAATTGCACTTTATGTAAACGATTTGTATATGCTACTGCAGTGTCCTGTTGCCACAGATACGATCTGTTGCGCCACTGGAAACATCTTTAACACTAGATATTTCGTTCAACCACCACCAGACCATTTAACAGTGCAATGCAGACATTCAGTGCAGGATAATCGACACCCCTCTCCAGCCGTACCTTGCGAAGAACGTCGCATCAAATGGATTATACTAGAAGGAGACCATTGCATAAACCGTTTGACTCAGTTACTAGCAAACAAAAGTACTGAACGATGTAAAAAGCATAGACATTGGAAATAATTAGGGCTGGTGAAAGGTGGTGTAGTCCAATGAATCATTTTCTTGTGCACAGGTGTGAGAAGACACATTTGGAAAAGCCATAAGAATAAATCACCCCTCTTGTGTTGTCCCAACTTCTAAGACTCTGGTGATGGGTGCTATTATGAAGTTAGATGTAAGGAACATCAGTTCTGACCAAGAGTTATTGGAGTTATCGGCTGTTTTTCTTGTTTAGCTGCTGTTGGGAGTTGGTCCCATAACAAGGCAGAATGAATGCAGTTGCTTATATAAGTACATCCAGCAATGCTTCATGTGCATCTTTATAGGCATCATCCCATTACTATCTTCCTACTATCCCATTATATCTTCTGCCTACGTCGCTCCATAAATTGCAAACAATATTAATGACTAAATTGGAAAAACATGATGCCTTCAAATTTCTTATGATTCTGTGCCACATATGGTGCCCAATCCGTTCTATGGCGAACTTCCTGATAAAACTGTCAGATTCTGTACATCGAATAGCTTTTAACTTTTTCGATCTGATTATATAAATCTTGCTATTCGCTTGAATTTAATGTAATTTAATGTAACTTTTAGTTGCAATTCTTATCGTAGGTTAATAAGTATTACATTGGTAGATGATACGTTCTACTATTCTCAAACAGTTGTATAAGGTGATTGTTTACATAGTATTTTCTGACATACTTTCCCAAAATATGTTGTTTGGATTCCTGGATGAACTTAGACCTGAATTTTAACTATACCTTCGAAAAAGTTTACGAAAGAAATACCAATATGCATTCTAACAGCTCGCAACTCTTCATTCTGTTCTAGCTCAATATACTTCACAATTTTAAAAGAATAATTTAGGATAATATGTCACATTATATTCATTGTCCTGCAAAAAAATACAGAAAATCATAACATTTCTATTTTATTTGTCCAATCTGTAGAAGAGGAGTTCTCTCAGAATCCTCAAGAAACCTGGCGAACAGTCTTCACGTTTTTTTTTACGAGCGGGCCAGTAATATTTCAGGGGTAAAGCAGTGGAATCTAATCATTGATCAGAGACGCGAAAGTGTCGAATTGTTCACTACGATCTATTTCCAGAACATCGAGGTTATAGCCAACAAGCTCACAACACTCCTCTATATCAAGAATGATCATGACTAAGATAAGAACACCGTAAAGCTCCTTATCAGTTATCGATGGAACACAAGTAAGAAAGCATTCTTTATAACATTATATACAAAACTAAAACAATCCTTTAGTTGTTTATGACCAAAACTATCCATAAACGAATAGAATAAAATACGATAATGTTTTGAAGGAATTATGAGCAAGATTATATATAGCTTATTGAAATGGCACGAATAAGCAGAGGAGACACTTTTTTTTTTATAAGAACTTTCCAGCTGAAAAATTTAAACTCAGTTACATTTTTTGGAGGATTGGTAAATCACTTTTTTCCAAAGGTTTTACTGACAAAATGACTTATTTGGCCTTTCTATTATTTTTAAATGTGTTTTTTTTTTTTTTACATTCTACACCATCGATAACGAATCATATCATTGGCACCCAGATGTTTTTATCTTTTTTGTTCTATAGTGAGTAACATTCAGTATATAATTATCATACTTTATTCAAGCAGCTTATAAACTTTGTATTTGAAATCGTAAACTAACAGCACCCAATATCATTTAAACTTTTTCAGATTACAAAGAAAATATGCCAAAGTCCTCCGAAAAAATTTTTTTTCAGTCAAAGCGGTTTTGGATCGTTCTACTGCGCAACCAAATTCAGCACTAACTTTGACATTTTTGTTGTTGTTGTTTCTGACAACTTTAAGGAATTTTTCTTTGTAATCCAACAAAATCAAAGCTCGTTTAGATGTACTTATCACACAACAAAGTTGTGTGTTATTGCCGAGAAACTTTCACAAAACTCCCTAATTTCCCCTTCGAACTACAATCGGATGTCATTCTACGTGACAATCTCTATCAAACAGGGAATATCCTTTTTATCATTACCTTCTTTCTAGTTGTAACTCTAAGCTTGTTTTTACATAAACACATAAAAAAACCACCTGCGTGGCTTTGTGGATCTTGGAGTGTAAACTGTTTTGTACTTTTGCAAATTTTAAAGTAAAAAAGTCAAGCTAATATCATTTGTCAAAGACGTTATGTTAAACTTCAGCTTTCTAACCAATTTGAAGGCCAATTTGTTAAAAAACAGTTGTTGGTAGTAATCTGAAATTCTAGAACATTTACTATACTGGTAGAGCATTTACTATTTTCATCAGGTAAACTATTTAAGCATCTTCTTTACTGTTGTACTCAGTGTTTTAGCTGTGAATTCTATTAGATGAAATGTATCAACTCTATTTACTTTTGATGCGTTTTGGTAACTTGAACTGAACTCTCTAAACAGTTTTATCACTAATGAAAAAAAACAAGTTATTTTCTTTTAAATAAATAATTACTACGCTGATTATGGTAAAAATATTTTAATCTCATAGTATGTATAATAAACATCCTTAGCATTTTATAAGAAAAAACTTTTATTTATTAATGTACCATTTTGAATATAATTGAAAGCTATACTTGAACAATTTAATACTTCAGAAAAATATATGAAAAACACGTTTGGTGATGTTAACGTTTCAAGATTACTTTTTTATCTAGAATCAAACAAAATAACTTAAGAATAGAAAAAGTTTGAAGTTTAAAGACAACACAACTGCACCTATTGTTTTAGAAATAATAAAATGCAGGTTCTTAACATTAATGAGTATAAAGGGTAGTTTACAGAACCTTACTCCAAATAAAATGAGTCTGTAACACTTTGAAATAAAAAACCAGCGGCAGTCAAAATTCTTGTAAGCAGGATTAGAGTAAATTAATCTACGAGACCTTTATTTTCCTATCTATTAGCTATATTTTCGTGCGCCGGCAATACCAAGCGTGGGGCGCGCTTATCCCCGATTCGATTTTGTTACTCATCAGAATCTCAGATCGGTCAAGGGATGACGGAACTATGAGCTAAAAGTGTGTACTTGAAAAAACAAGGGATAATTCTTTAATAGTCGCAGCACTTGAAATTAGTTTAGGCAGTATTAGAGTAAATTAATATATGGGACTTTTTTTTTCCTTTTTATTAGCTATACTAGCGTAAAAGCCTGTCAAAAATGACGGGAACCACTGGAAGCTTTGTTTGTTTAGAATTAAGCACAAAGCTACACAACGGACTATCTGCGCTATGCCCACCACGGGTATCGAAGCCTGGTTACTTGCGTTGTAAGTCTGCAGACATACCGCTGCGCCACTGGTGGGTCCACTGGAAGCCAAAACTATTCCACAAAAAATTGGCAATACACAAAATAAATAAATAAAATAAATATAAAATTTCCTTTCCCAGGAACATGCTACATATTGCTCCTGAATCCACCACATATAACTGAGCAAATATGCTACATATTGGTGCCTTTTGGATAAAAGATTAATACATACACAACTGTTCTTCTTTTGCGAATGCACTTCCGTGTCTTCGATCACAGTAGACTTCTCGACTTTCCTATTCGGATCCTACCTAGCTTGACGTCCTAATGATGTGATGTGATGTCACGCACATACCACCATGCCTGATCTGGTCCTCGGAGCGCCTTCCTTGACAAGCCTTTATATAGCGGAAAAATTGTGGAAAGTTAGGAGCTATTTACGCCAATGATAGCGATTAAATTCAACTAAAATTCGAACGGGCAATCAAAAGAGGAAATATTATAGGAGGAAAAGTGGAATTGGACTCGTGTAACCCACAAAGTTCAGAGAAATCGAGCGTGACCGACAAAATGACAGACCGACACTTAGCTTTTATATATATTGATTTTTGTGCGCCAGCAATACCAAGCGTGGGGGTGCGCGTTTACCCGATTCCTTTTTATTACTCATCAGGATCTCTACCAGCCTACTTTCAAATTGAAATTATTTTAGGCAGGATTAGAGTAAATTAACGTATGAGATCTTGGGCGAGAACAAATACATCAGTCGAAAAGGTTTGACCTCCTAAGATCAAAACTGTAATTAGATCTCAAATCGGACAAGAGGTGACGGAGCTATAAGCTAAAAGTCTGTACTTGAGAAAAAACAGAGCCGTTCTATGAGCCGCTATGCCATAACTAAAAAATGTTTTGTACTAAGTTACCCTGGGGCCCGGCATGGCCAGGTGGTTAAGGCACTCGACTCCCAGTCTGAGGGTCACGGGTTCTAGTCTCCGTCACACCAAACATGCTCACCCTTTCAGCCATGGGGGCGCTATAATGTGACGGCCAATCCCACTATTCGTTGGTAAAAGAGTAGCCCAAGAGTTGACGGTGGGTGGTGATGACTAGCTACCTTCCCTCTAGTCTTACACTGCTAAATTAGGGACGATTAGCGCAGATAGCCCTCGTGTAGCTTTGCGCAAAATTCAAAACAAAAAACCAGTTAGCCTGGTAATTTTTTAATTGGCATGCATTTGATATCTTCAACTGATTAAGATGATGAAAGGAATGGAGAAAAATTAGGTTGACGTCTAATACAATATTTATATATCTTAGAATGTGAATGTATCTATGCAAGAAGTGAAAGAGGCCATTTCAAGACAATGTAAGTCAAAAGTAACTATTCGTTAGTTTTACAATTATTGCATTTATTGGTGTGAGGAGAGGCAAGGCTGAAACGTTGTATATATTTAAATAAATAACGCAAGAAACCGGGTTTCGATACCTGTGGTGGGCAGAACACAGATAACCCATTGTGTAGCTTTGTGCTTAACTTCAAACAAAACATTAAACAAATGAACGCTTATTCATTTTGGTGTATAAGTAATTTCGAGAACAAAATCATTACCAATTAGAACTTAGCACAATATTATCTAACTTTCCTAAAGATTTCAAGCTTATAGAAAAGGCTATGTAATGTATAAAAACCGTATATAACTAAACGTTATGAGCAAAAATAAATACTCTAGCGATTAGGCTCGGTAACTTTCTACCGAATGTAAATTAATTAGTTACTCTTTAAACAAAGACACAATTATCACTTGAATAATCTACTAGTTTTCTTTATCAAACATGCAATCTTTTTCTTTCATATTTTTTACCCACTTTACCATTTGAATTGGAATTATACGTTTTTTAATTACCGTAAACTGTTACTATTTATTTTGTGATTATTAATAAAAACATTTTAATACTACTATGAAAATGAAATTATTTATGAAAAAACTCCAGTGTGCTAGTTAATGTCTTTATTTAATATTTATATTTTAAGTGCATATTATACCCTTCTAGATATAAATCAATTAAATGCAAAATGTATAAAAATTAACGATAATTTGTACTAATTCCAACAATCAAACACAATACCTCCGACAACTTTTTTGGTCTTTTCCCACCAAAATTTTTATTTTTAAATATTTTTATATATGTGTGTGTATATATAATTTTTAAAAACCATGATCATGCATCATAACCCCAGCATACTTACATTTACCTATTTGTTTAATGAATCACGCAATGAAACGTCTAAACTATGCACATATGCTTAAGATAAGACAATAAATTTGTATTTATCAAATATGAGTGAGGAGATGTATTAATGAATAATAGCTACTTTTAATAAGTACAGAAAAATAATCATATCATGTCTGAAGTTTGTACCTATCATTTTTGTTCTAATGGGAATAAGTTTTAGTGTTTTTGATAAAAGAATATCTTCGTGCATGTTTAATGATAGTTCATTTGAAGACTCTGAATATTTTGCAAAGGAAAAAAAAAGAGAGTTGGAGAAGTTTAGAGCAACATGCTGAATTATGTTATGATAATGATTAAGTTTCCGAGCTTCTCACAGTTGATGATCAGTTATTTTTACGTATTCGCTTTTGGAAGATAGAGGGTTTTTGATAACTTTAACTTAATTTTACTAACAAAATTTTAAAAACAAAAAAAAGGAATGGTGAAAAATTTCCTCAAAAATCGGAATGGTTAATGAATCAAAATGATTCGCATTAGTAATCCTGTGATCCTGTTATTTATCTTCAAAGAAAAATAAGTGAATTTCACGGAATACTTAGTGGAAAAACAATATTATAGCTTACTAGAAGCTAAGTCAAATTGTTATCAATAGAACAAAAAGTAACGTACTGTATACGACTCATAATAGAAAAGGCCCGGCATGGCCGTGTGGTTAGAGTGCTTGACTCGCAATCTGAGGGTCGCGAATTCGAATCCTGTCCCACCAAACATTATCGTTCTTTCACCGTGGGGGCGTTATAAAATTTCGGTCAATCCCACTATTCGTTGGTAAATGAGGAGCCCAAGCGTTGGCGGTGGATGATGATGACTGGCTGCCTTTCCTCTAGTCTTTCACTGCTAAATTAGTGACGGCTGGCGCAAATAGTCCTCGTGTAGCTTTGTGCTATTTTAAATAACATACTCACCCTAAGTAGTGACCAGCATGCTTTTGAGAAAAGAAAAAATTGAATGTAGGAGTGGATTCACACCAAAAAAAAATGCTGCTTACGTTTTTTTAAACATATTAATAGTAAGTTTTTAGTTGAAGACTCAGTCAGCTGAAGTTAGTAGAAAAATAGATTAAAACCTCAGTAGTGAAAATGAATGTCCTCAAAAGAAGAACATTTTATGGGGGGGGGGGTACATTTCATGCTCTCAAAAAGAGCACATTTACTCACCCGTTCTGAAAAATTCAATAAACTATAGAATAAGTAAGCTATTTGCTAGTTTTTACCTCATTTCAAAGGGAAGCGCAATATAATAATTTCTTTTTTGTGTATGTGTGTGAAAAAGAGAGAGAGGACATATCTACTGCGAGAATACCCACGCATTAAAGATAATAATGTCAATATTATGAGAGAGAGAGAAAACGAAGGCGGCATGTTCTTTTCACTTGAATAATTTAAAAAACGGAGTGTTTTCTTCTCATTCAATATCCACAGTCTCCCCTAACGGCAACGTAAGACATCTGCTACTGTAACTCATCTTAAAGGATGCATTAGTGACTCCCACAGAGATGAGACATTGCCCTTTTTTATACTCCATTTCAAACCAAAAGGGACTGTATGATAATTTTGAAATGTCGAAATAGGTTTAAGTATCAGAATTAAAGAGTTAGTTTCAGATTTAAGAGGAAAATCTTATATCATTAATAACATCCAAACTTATCCACACTGTTTAATTGCAATATAAAAATAAATCGGATTTCAAAACTTACATCAATATAACGATTGAAATAACGTTCGAAGGCTGAAAACAAATTGTTAGACTTCAATTAGGAAATAAAAACATACTGTCCTTAAATAATTAAAACGGATGACACATTTAAATACGTACGTTATCAAAGGCTTGAATCATGGTGATTAATACTCCATGGCGAATATATAATGAAGTTTGTCCGTCGTGGATAATTAAAACTTAAACAATAGATGGCAATATTAATTATATATTTTAATGTTCCACACCTAAACCCTTCTTGTTAGATTTTTTGTTTGTTTTCTTCAAAGACAAATAAATAAACGTTCTCTTATTTCTACCACTTTTGTACAAAAAGATGTACTTTTTTTACCTTTCCTTCATTTTTCATTCATATGACAAATCACCAGATATATAAATGAGAGTTATAACTAATAAATAAATAAATCATAAAAATGGATTAAATTTTACTTTGAATCTTCTAGTTTAAAAGAAAAGTATAATTATATACTTTTGTCTCAGGAAAGACATATCAGTTTATAATATTCTAAATAAGAAATAATAAAGTCTGAGCATAACTCTTTAATCTGTCATTAGAAAACAGTGTACAAATTATTTAATGTTTGCATCTTATAATTTAAATAAAAGATTTT
Source organism: Limulus polyphemus (assembly GCF_000517525.1). Lineage (NCBI taxonomy): Eukaryota > Metazoa > Arthropoda > Merostomata > Xiphosura > Limulidae > Limulus > Limulus polyphemus. Next base: position 2,468,979 of record NW_013665612.1, read on the forward strand.
GAGAAACATCATATTAAAGTGTTAACATGTATTCAGAATTATGTTCAATTTTAAAGGGACACGATTTTAAATCCATGTAAGATTCACGTCAAAACATTTCGTTAATGTAGAATAAAATCAAACTTTTAAAACTTCGTTGTCCTTATTTAGAATGTACTGTTTTTGGAGCGGTTGCTGGTGTTATTAATCTTGCTACTTCTTTGTTAGTTAAATGCAACAAGAGAGTTTGAATTAGTAGCAACTGCATACCTTTAGCGTCTGGTCTTAAGAACACTAATTACAATTGCCTATAAAAAGACTATTTGGTTGCTAGAATATAGCTTTCAATCTATAGATAGGCTATCCATATCTTGGGACATACAAGTGCTTTACGAAGCTGGCCACTCTCATCACTATAGTTTTAATTCATAAGCACCAAAATCGCTGGACATACAAATTATAATAGTTGACCACTGTAATGGGATTCGCTTGCTGGAAATGCTCCAACAACACCCAACAGACAAATCACCATCACTCTCATTTGTGATGAAACAAGTACCACAATTAGTTTCATTCTAAATAGACGTTAGAATATTTTAGAACTTTATTATTACGTTTGCATGAAGTTATGGACTAATTTTTGCTGCAACAAACCTTGTTGTAATTAATAAGAAAAACAGCACATTCAACGAAAACGTTTTAATTGCGCAAGTAACCACCGCTCTTGTGAAACGGTTACATTTTACTGCGCTGCTTGTAAGAATCAATAGAAACTGAACAATGTTTATTTGAAATAAAGCATTGTATTACAAACTTCATTGTATATTTTGGCGAAAAGATATTTTCCCATTCTCCCTATAATTGTTCTTAAAAAAAAAACTATTGCTATTATTGCTTATTCATTACGAATGTAAGACAATGTACAGTGCATTATAGAGGTTTTGAAACAACACCAACTGTTATTAGTTAGGACGTTTTGTGTCGTCTGATATTCCTCTAAGTAATTTCAGGTTGATCCCTGTTTTGTGCCTACTCAGAAATCAGTTAAGGTCACACAAGTATTCCCCCAATATGAAAAACTAAATAAACACTTGTGAAAGTGTGTGCGTGAAACATTATATTGGCTACCGGAAGGACAGGGGCACATATGGAGATTCTCAACTGTCAACAGAATGAGCTAGTATTCCAGTGATACACGTGTTCACCACGTGGGCTTCTTTGTGACTAGTCATGTCTACTTGTTTACATCTGCAAACTATATTCTCACACAAGAATCACTCACCCTAAACTTCACCATGTCTAACTGTGTTTTTATTTAGTGCAAAGGAAGGGCGTTTATTATCATCCTAGTTTCAAGTTTAAGCAATAGACTTTAAGACGACCACATGGAAACAAAATGTAAAATTGAAAACCAAAATATCGCTAATTTTGTTATTGAGGTGGTTTCGTCTGTTTTCCACATAAACAAAAATATTAGTCAAAAATATTTAAGACGATTAATTTATATCAAATTATGACTGGGGAAATATTTTGGACTTGTCTACCCTTAACTCCTCATCATTTAATGCCTAACAGTGATAGGTTGTAACTTTAATTTTACGTGGCTGTGTCTGTTTCATCACAGACGAAATAACAAAGGTTGCTCTTATAATAGATTTTATAACATGGCCGTGTCTTCAGGTTCGTCTTCATAAACCAACTGTAATAAAAAATATTTCATAACAGATAATCATATTTTACTCTGTCATTATCAAAAAGAAATATTATTCTGATAATTATAATAATAAAGAGAAATATATATGTTAGCATATAGCTTAGATAGACAAAGTACACAGATGTTTTTGGATTTCTTTTGTTGGGTGGATTAATTTAGCCAAACGTAAATGTCTTTATTCTTAAAAAAAAAAGATCAATGAGTGTTTCTTTTGAACTTTTTTGTTTTATATTCCCATAAATATATATATCTCTAGTTTTACGACAGGACACTAATTTAGGTTAATCTATGAAGTAATATATTAACAAACACCAGCTCAATAAATAATCAAAACTCAACCATTTTCCATATTGGTGGTCATGCACGATGAAGCAGGAATACGTATATTTGAACGTGCCGGTTACAGCTTGTATCATTACGGCCAGCGTTGCTTGAGCTTATGTACAAAACTCCACTTCCCTGGAAGCAGACATAAAACCATGTAGCTGTACCAACCACGCGAGCAACATTTCGTACATAATCCTAACACATATGAAATAAAAATGGTTTGTGTAATGTTTCTCTCAAACAACTGGCATCGTATATAACACACACTGAACTTTTGACAGTTATATTTGGAATGTCAAAATGTACCCGGACTAAGGCCCAAAACTGGATCTATTTGTTGTTTATACCATGGTAATTTGTACTTTGTTATAAGAATTATGTCAGAAATACTCCATGCGATTTACGAGATATAATAAATAAACTGCGTTTGTTTATAATACATTTTTTTCACTATTCTAATACCGAAACTTGAAGTACTTATGTAATGCTCTTCTGTCCTGTGATATAATTCAGTGAAATAAGTTCGTAAATAGTCTACTTTCTATTACACCCAAACTAATAGTAACACTTCCCAAAGTTCCATAGCTTTCTCGGTAGTTTACACTATTTTGTGTGAGCAATGACAACACATAGTTCTGTATAGGTTCGAGTAAAAATACGTATATGTATACATACATATATTATTCTGATTCACTACTATATACTCGCGCTAATCTCTGCGTCGTAAAATATTAATTATTTCCGATTCTACGCCGTATATATTTGATTTTGAAAAACGGTGTTAATATGGATGGATGTCAATAGTATGATTTTTAATTTATAATATTATATATAGTGCGTATATCACATGTACAAACTGTAGTTTAATCTCACATAGTAGTCGTACATAATCATCATTAATTAAACTAAAATCCATACCTTAGTCAAATTTTGCGTGCTACATGCAATCTGGGGATCTTAACAGACATGGTGAAACGTCCCTTTAATGATGCTCATAAAACAAAAGAGAAACATGGGAGTTTATATATACATAATAATTAATTATCTTTTGTTTTAAAATTCATTTCAAAATGCTTCGTTTAATTATAGATCGTCTCATTATATTCGGTGGAATTAACATATCTTGTATTAATTAAGACAGCTGTAGTACAGCTCAACAAACGATTTTACCACAGAGGATTATACCAACGCCTTAGGAACAGACGCAAAGTTTTGTCCCAAGTAAGTCCTCCAGTTAGTTTCATTACGTTAGTTTTAAAATATTATTGCGAGAAATTAATAAAGCTGTAGTAATTTTCTTACTTTTTGTATATATATATATATCTATTAATCTTTTTTTTACACAATAGTGAAACAAAGAGAATATTGATTGTTACACTTGACCACCTCCTTATTTGTAACAAGACGATGTGATGAAAGCTTTGTTATTGGATTTCAAGACAGCTTGAGGATCGCCCCTTACGCCCGAACATACCGCCCATAATATTAGCCTTTCTCTCTTATGCAATAATGAATGATTCACAAATGATGTTTGCCAATCAATATCTCATAATGATGTCTAGAATAATTGAGAAGTATCGACTTTATTTAAAATTTTTAACAATAAAATATATGCTATTTCCAAATAATATAAGAGGAATTAATTTATAAACGTAATAATAAACCATTTTCAACTTCAGTGCAATTGTAAAGTGACTGTAAGAACCAGATACGCAGGCAGTACTACACCTTAAGTCCATGGATAACATGGATATTTACCTAAGGTTTGTTCTTCTTATAGCAAAGCCACATCGGGCTATCTGCTGTGTCCACTGAGGGGAATCGAACTCTTGATTTTAGCGTTGTAAATCCGTAGACTTACCGCTTTCCCAGCGGGGGACATTTATGCAGGTTTAAACGGGAAATTAAATGTAACAAAATTCCAGTGTGTAAAGTTTCTTTGTTATGAAGCACAATGAGATATATGTGTTATGCCCACCACAGGTATCGAAACTCGATTTTTAGTGTTACAAGCCTTCACACTTTCCGCTTAGCCACTGAGAGAGGGGGGCGTATGGTAAAGAAATGTAGCAAAAACCCTCATATGGCTCTGTCCTTGTCTGCATACTTGTGCAAACAGCTGGAAATAATTCTAAAAACTTATGAATGTTTGTTTTTGAATTTCGCGCAAAGCTACACGAGGGCTATTTGCGCTAGCCGTCCCTAATTTAGCAGTGTAAAACTAGAGGGAAGCTATATTAATATAGCTAGTCATCACCACCCACCGTCAACTCTTGGGCTACTCTTTTACCAACGAATAGTGGGATTGACCGTCACATTATAACACCCCCACGGCTGAAAGGGTGAGCATGTTTGGTGTGACGAGGATTCGAACCCGCCATCCTCAGATTGAGGTGTCGAGCGCCTTATCCACCTGGCCATGCCGGGCCAATTTATGAATGAAAGCGAAGAAGAATATGTAATAATATATTAACCACACTATATCTGATATACCCTACGTCAACGAGGCCTTACCGTGGCTAATCAGGCCTGCTGAGATACAACAGACATAGTAGTGTTCCAGGTACTGTTTATATCATCATTTGCATGAATAACAACCAGCCGCGTAATGGTGAGTAAAGCGTTTTCGTGGCAAGGATTGGAACATATATCGGTGTCAGTAGGACGACCAACGTCTATAGAATACCTAATGTTGTTGCCAACCGTGCTCAACCCACAATATTGAACTTCCTGTTCAGAAAAAAATATCTTACAAGTCAATAATGCATTACAAGTCATCAATTTGCACTGACAGTGACTTCAGATATCTTTCTTGTTCAGACAGTATTCAGACCTCAAACTGACTAGCATCTTTGGGGTGATATTCTCTTTGGAAAATATCTTGTTTAGGATTGTAGGAAATAAATATCATTTTATTTCATTAGTTTAAACTTAGGCACAACGTTTCAGTCGCTAGATGTCTTTATCCTTTTTGCTTGGAAAAGATAGCTCGACTTTTTTTAACACAAAGCATAAAAAGATCTAGCGACTGAAATGTTATACCTAAGTTTAAATGAATGTAATAAAACTATTTATTTCCCACTACCCACTGTAAACAAT
>NW_013665612.1:2475097-2481684 GCF_000517525.1 Limulus polyphemus
GGGTGATATTCTCTTTGGAAAATATCTTGTTTAGGATTGTAGGAAATAAATATCATTTTATTTCATTAGTTTAAACTTAGGCACAACGTTTCAGTCGCTAGATGTCTTTATCCTTTTTGCTCAACTTTTTTTTAACACAAAGCATAAAAAGATCTAGCGATTGAAATGTTATACCTAAGTTTAAATGAATGTAATAAAATTATCTATTTCCCACTACCCACTGTAAACAATCGTGCAAGGTGACTTCTAAATATCGGTGGGGTAACTCAGATTTATTTAGCATTGTAAATATTAATTTAGGCGTTACATTCGAGCGCCCCTCCTACCAGTGGCACAACAGTATATCTGCGGACTTACAACGCCAAAAACCAGGTTTCGATAGCCGTGGTAGGCAGAGCACAGATAGTCCATTGTGTAGCTTTGTGCTTAATTTCAAACAAACAAATAAACGTTTCATTCGCTACCGTAATCCTCTGCAGGTATCTGTGAATCAGTTACAGACTGTACTACACTAATTATTATGGTTGCGAAACGTTATCCAACTTAATATTAGGTGAGGTTCTTAATAAATTGGCCAGTTAGTGGATATATATATATTCAGCATATTTACTGTGCTTTCCTCAAACTCCTAGAAATTCCATTTTAATTACAATAACCTGAAATTAAAACTTTCGAATAATTATGATTATAAATATGTTACACGAATATTTTATTTTAGAAAAATGTAGGACATTGTTGAAGCTAAAACTGTTTATTTCGATGGCTTGAAGACTTGTAACGCTAAATTCTGGGTTAGATTAATGCGTTGGACACATCGCAGACAGTCCATTCTGCAACTTTGCGCTCACAACAAATTATTTTGCTATAAAAATAAAATTTTAATAAAAAAACAACTCGTTTTAGGAAATTTAATATAACTATTACATCTACAAATTGTTGAAATATATTTTACACTCTAAATTTTGTTACCTAAAAGAACTGTTTAGCGTGCCATAGTGTGAGCCCGTGGGTCCATGACTCGCGTCCCGTCGCCGTAAAGTTGCATTCCTCACTCTGAAACCTTGGGTACGTTGTAATGGTGACGGTCAAATCGCACTGCTCAAGAGTTGACGGTGGATGCTGTCTTTTTCCTAGTCTATCTGTTGAAAAGTAGGGACGGCAGAGGCAGACAGCTCTTCTGTAACTTTGAACAAGTATCTGAAACAAACATAGAAACAAACTTAACTCTAGATTTCGGAGAGCATAAATTAGAGAATTCTAGAATTTCGCCCCCAATGGCACAACGGTATGTCTGCGGACTTACGACGTATTGAAACCCGGTTTCAATACCCGTGGTGGGCAGAGCACAGTTAGCCCACTGTGCAGCTTTGTGCGTAAATTCAAACAAACAATCTAGAATTTCTGATTGGTAAAGAAATATGAAGATGTAATAAATAAGAGTTTAACAAACTAGATTTTAGGCTTTCAACTAAAACTATAAAATATAAAGACAAAATATTTGGAATTGCATAAAAAAACTTTACGGCAAATCTACTAAAACTATCTACCCCCGACCATAACTTGAACTAGTGACCAGAAGGAAGGCAGTCAGCCAGAAGCACCCTACTATCCACAATCTTCACTAAAAGATTGACTGTCTCGCTTATAGCGCATTCTGAGATTAACATGTGAAGACTATTATATGGTATCGCAAGTATTCGACCCTTCTCGCCAGCTCCAAAATTCAGAGCTCTACCACAGGGCCAAGTTGCATCCTTCACAACTAATGATCCCTTTTAGGAAAGCTATAATATGAAGGATTAATTTGCGTACATTAATACAATGATGTCTCGTCGCAGGTGCTAGCCATGATGCTAACGACGACAGTTTTAGCACATATATATTTGAATCGCAAAAAAATTTCAACCATTTGACCACACAAGAACATTGTAGGTAAGTAGACAAAAGAGTCACAGCCCAGTTTTTAAATGACTATTTCTATAGCGATAATATTAAAAATTATAGAGTCAACGTAGCCCCCAAAGAAAGAAATTTCAATATACATCATAGAAAAATTTATATAGAACATCATTAAGATCCGCAACGGGCTCCGACACCCTATCCAAACAAAATCAAAGCATTTCTCTCATTCGCAAAGTGAAAACTATGGTTACGAAAAAAAAAGAAGACACCCACCAAAAAAAAAAAAAACCAGTGCACTTATCACCTGGTTCCATTTACAAGACAATAAATCACGATTAGAAGTTGATGAAAGCTCTCTAGCCAAAAGTTCACAAACTTCCATTTACACCTCGAAATCAACAGCTGTTTTTCACGGGAGAAACTGGAATCACTGTAATCCCATTTGACCATATATCTTCAAGTCCCCCCAGTGCTCCACCCTTGGACTCTCGTGCCTTTGAGCTGTTTAAACATGCTCTTAAAAACTAATGTCCATGTACAGTGAAGGGTTTGTGGAGAGTTTGTCAAGGTGGATTTGGTCTGGTCTCAAATTAACTTTTTTCTCGAATGCTTGTTACAATGGAAAATGCGGTGTCTGACAATAGTGCGCAGTCATGGTCTTGAGATTGAAAACGATCAAAGATAGAGGAAGTAATCTCAAACGCAGCAATATACATGAAATATTATTTTCATAAAGTACTATTAACCTTCAGTATAAGTAGCTATTTCACGTTAAATTAGTTGAGTAATTCATTCGTTTCGAAGATACACTCAATCTTCCGTTAAGGTACATGAAGGAGATTAGTTAGAAATTACTTGCATCCAAATATCTAGATAACTAGAAGTAGAAAATAAATGTATTTACTTTTAACATTTAGGAAACAAAATGCCAAAGCTTATGACCTAAGTAAGATGGGACAGTTTAAACTAATGACACGACAGTAAAAATAACGAAGTACTTTAATCCATATAAGGATAATTACCGTGAAATAATCCATGTTCCTAGCAATTTTCCTAATGACTTTTTTATATACGTTTGGAAAATGTTTACAAATTGCAATATCATCATAAGTTTGAAAGTAACAAAAGGAGTGTGCTTAGTGTGCTTTCGTATAAAGAAAATGTGTCTTACGAACTATTCCACAGAATGATGTTTTTTTTATTTATAAGAAAAAACAGTAAACTTCATTGTTGTAAATTATTCAGAAAATATCAAGCAGGTTTTTGAAGGAATAAAATGTATTTCTTACATTTTTGATCGGATCAAAATATTGCTTTGAAAAGATACTTTGGAAAAATAGGGGTAGACAATTTTTTTAAAAAATTAGGCTGTACCTATATGCTGCTTTATTAACAGTATTAAAATTAATGTTGTTTCAAGTTTATAAACAACAATATCGAGAAGTGGTGACTTATTAATAGGTACAGCAAAGAGTAATAAAGATTAAGACTAGATTTAAGTCGAACTTTGTTTGAGATGAAAATCAAATATTATGAACTTTTTTTTGACGGTGGGAATTATTTTATTGAAAAGAAAGTTTCTATCTTGAACGAACCAACGTTGTGATTGATAGTCAGATCACTAAGCGCTAGTAAACTAAGAAAATATTGACTCTGCGCAGGATGTTGTCAACTGTACCGACTACATAATACATTTTTTAGGCATCACTTACCGAAAGGTGAACAAGTAGGTAAGTATAAGAATATGTCGTATGAAAAAGCAAAAGAATAAATGTTTTTTTAGCCCCCAAATTTTATTATAAGATCAGCAAAACATGTATTTAAAGTATTTAATAGTTTATTGATTATTAACATCTGAGAGTTTAATTTTTCTAACTGATGAACTGCTTATTACTTAATAGAAACGTATAATACACATTTCATTTTGTTTTTCTGGTATATGAACAAAACTCAAATAATAGCATATGTTCAGTCTAAAATATTATAAACACTAGATAATATATATTTCTATATATAGTTTAGAAATACTTAACGCACCTTGCCATTAACATGCAACTATGTTTAATAATAAGCAAAAATATTAGGTCGTCAAGAAATTAATGTCGCGTTTTGGAACACTTTCATTAACCACTCTCCAAAAGAACGTACATCACGTATAAACAAACCTCAGAAACTACAGGCTAGTATAGCCTATATAATGTGTAAATTTTAGTTTACTATTATCCTTATAGTGATCACACACGACGAGACACACATTCGGCATGTAATGCTGTTTGAATACAAGAAGGGAAACAACGCCTCTGTAGCCACAAAGAATATCAAAGTGGTTTATGGAAATGTTTTGAACGTTCGTAAGTGTCAACGATGGATCAGCAAATTTCGTTCAGGTGACTTTAACCCTAAAAACTGTGATGGCAGGGGACGACATGTTGGAATTGATATTGATGCTCTAAAGACGCTTGTTGAGTCTAACCCAAGGCAACATACACTCGTGAAATGACCCTGAAATTGCATGTCTCTCGTGAAAAAATACGTAAACATCTAAAGAATATGGGAAAACTCAATAAAAAAGGTGTTTGGGTGCCTCACGAACTCTCGGATGATCATCGTTTCCAACGTGTGAACATTGCTTCGTCTCTTCTGGCGCGTAATGCACGTGAACCATTTTTGGACAGAATTGTCACCAGTGATAAAAAAACCGATTCTCTATGCGAATATTAAACGTCAAAAACAATGGCTCAGTTCTAGACAAAAACCACTTCCGACCCCAAAAACCTGGACTCCATCCGCAGAAAGTGATGCTTTGCATTTGGTGGGACATCAAAGGAGTAATTCATATTGAACTCCTAAATTCACAGCGAACTGTCAATGCAGAGACCTATGGGCAGAACTGGAACGTTTAAAACAAGCCCTTCATCAGAAATGCCCTTCACTCGTCAATCGGAAAGGTGTTCTTCCTCTCCACGACAATGCACGTCCACATGTGGCACGATTGACGCAACACAAAATTATGGAGTTGAGTTGGGAAGTTCCCCCCCACCCATCATATTCTCCAGATATGACACCATCAGATTACCATCTTTTTCGTTCGCTGCAACACCATCTTAATGGAAAACGTATGGTAACGTGGAAGGTGTTAAAGAGGACATCGACATGTTTTTTCTTCAAAGCAAAGTGATTTCTTTAATTAGGGCATTAACAACCTGATTGTAAGATGGAAAAGCATCATCGATAAGAATGGAGACTATTTCATTTAATAAATGTTTTGTTTTGATATACAAGATGTTCGGGTTTTTTATCTAAAAAAAGCGACGTTAATTTCTTGACGACGTAATATATTAACACCCCTCCCGCTTGTCTAACCTGTATAAATGTAAAGGATTTCCTTAGTACATACATATCTATTATTATTATCTTTAAAGATTTCCTCATATTATGTTAAGTTAAACATCAAAGTAATATTTAGAGTAAGGTCTGCTTTCTTTAATGCTACTTTTATTAATAGTATTGGTTAGAATGCTTAATATATGTGTTATTGTTGTTATACTTTCATTATAAAAAAAATTGTATAGTTAGTTTAGTACATGGATTTAGCATCAACCTGAATATGCAAAGCTGACCAAACCTCGTGATTGAAATATTGAGATTATAGCCACAAATACTGCTGACAGTGGGGGTACCCAACCGATGAAATAATGCATCCTAATCAGTATGTTTAATTGGTTATACTCGGTTCATTTTTTTATTATGATCTATATATGTAGGTAGGTTATTTCGATCTTTATATAGAAAGGAATTTAATGCTAGAATAACGGAACATGGTCATATTCCATTCTACGTCTACCAACATTTTAAAGGTATAGAACCTTGTAGTGAAAATATAATTATTTGTCGAGAACCTAATATCAATAAACGTAAAATGAAGGAACCTATTTGGATAAAGGATACAAACCTATAATAACTAAAACACAAAGAGTTGGCTTATACTTATGTTAAGCTCAAGGTTATGTTTGTGACATCACCAACGGGTATATGTTTAACTGTGCCCGATGACGCCACATTGGCGAAACGTTGTTTTTAGTTAATACCTTTTATCTTCTATCGCATTTTAGCTGTTTTATGAATTTTTAAAAAGGATGTAATGAAGTGTTAATATTATATATTGAGAAAATGTTGTTGATAATAATAAGGTATACATACTACGTACCGTGATCTTATTTCTTGTAATGAGATACTCATAATTGATATTATTTAGATCCTGTTGATCATAACGAAGTGTTAATATTACATATTATCTAGATTTTATTCATAGTAATTAGGTTAATAATTTATTTTCTATAATCCATTTATAATTATCAAATTAATACAAAAATTAAATCTAGAGCCTAATTACTGGATCGGCATCAAACATTAGTTTGGTTTTATTTGTCTCAATCTTTCTGATAGCAAGTTAATACAAAGGGTTGAATACACGTGTTAGTAGTCTCAATCTTTCTGATAGCAAGTTAATACAAAGGGTTGAATACACGTGTTAGTAGTCTCAATCTTTCTGATAGCAAGTTAATACAAAGGGTTGAATACACGTGTTAGTAGTCTCAATCTTTCTGATAGCAAGTTAATACAGAGGATTGAATACACGTGTTAGCAGTCTCGATCTTTCTGATAGCAAGTTAATACAAAGGATT
>NW_013665612.1:2482425-2487850 GCF_000517525.1 Limulus polyphemus
CTTGTTGAGTCTAACCCAAGACAACACACTCGTGAAATGGCCATGAAATTGCATGTCTCTCACGAAAAGGCCCGGCATGGTCAGGTAGTTAAGAAGCTCGACTCGCAATCTGTGGGTCGCAGGTTCGAATCCCCATCGCACCAAACATGCTCGCCCTTTCAGCCGTGGGGGCGTTATAGTGTGACGGTCAATCCCACTATTCGTTGGTAAAAGAGTAGCCCAAGAGTTGGCGGTCGGTGGTGATGACTAACTGCCTTCCATCTAGTCTTACACTGCTAAACTAAGGACTGCTAGCGCAGATAGCCCTCGTATAGCTTTGCGCGAAATTCAAAACAAAAAACAAACAAACCTCTCATGAAACAATATGTAAATATCTAAGGAATATGGGAAAACTCCTTAAAGAAGGTGTTTGGGTGATCATCGTCTCTTATGGCGCGTAATGCGTTTACCATTTTTAGACAGAATTGTCACCGGTGATAAAAAAAAATGGATTCTCTATGCGAATATTAAACATCAAAAACAATGGCTCAGTCCTAGACAAAACCACTTCCAACCCTAAAACCTAAACTCCATCCGCAGGAAATGATGCTTTGCATTTGGTGAGACATCAAAAGAGTAATTCATTTCGAACTCCTCAATCCACAGCGAACTGTCAATGCAGAGCTCTATAGTCAGCAACGAGAACGTTTAAATCAAGCCCCTCATCAGAAACGCTCTTCACTCGTCAATCGAAAAGGGGTTCTTCTCCACGACAATGCACGTCCACATGTGGCACGTTTGACGCAACACAAGATTATGGAGATCGGTTGGGAAGTTCTCCCTCCCCACCATATTCTCCAGATATGACATCATCAGATTACCATCTTTTTCGTTGGCTACAACACCATCTTAATGGGAAAACGTATACAAATGTGGAAGGTGTTAAATAGGACATCGACATGTTTTTTCTTTCAAAGCCAAGTGATTTCTTTAATCAGGGCATTAACAACCTGAGTGCAAAATGAAAAATCATCATCGATAAGAATGGAGATTATTTCATTTAATAACTGTTTTGTTTTGATATACAAGTTGTTCAGGTTTTTTCATCTAAAAAAAAGCGACATTAACTTCTTGACGACGTAATAATTAACCACTTCATGTAAAACAAATTTACGAGGCAAATAGCAAATACATGTGTAAAATACTTATGAAACATACAGTTTCATAATTGTTCTTGGATTTATTTGTATGTAAATCATAGGCTTTTTTGAGACCTTTTCTTTAATAATAATTGTTTTTCTTTTTTTTCAGGTGGTATGAATAATATCCACCCTGCTAAAATGTATTCTCTAGCAGCAAGTATTTGGTGGTGAAAAAACAGCGTCTGTTACTAGTCCTTTAACAACAGATTAAGGACTAGAAGGTTCAGGGTTCGAGTCGCGCTATGCCACTAAACTCGCTTCGCACTTTCAGCCATGGTGATGTTATTACTGTAAAAGTCAATCTCAGCTTACCAGATTATGGATCAAAAGGTCGGAGGTTGAAGCCATGATATGCCACTAAACATTCTCAGCACTTCATTCATGGGGACGTTATCACTGTAACAGTCAACCTCGCTTCCATGGGGACGTTATTACTGTAAAAGTCAATCTCAATTTACCAGATTATGGATCAAAAGGTCGGAGGTTGAAGCCATGATATGTCACTAAACATTCTCAGCACTTCATTCATGGGGACGTTATCACTGTAACAGTCAACCTCGCTTCCATGGTGATGTTATTACTGTAAAAGTCAATCTCAATTTACCAGATTATGGATCAAAAGGTCGGAGGTTGAAGCCATGATATGCCACTAAACATTCTCAGCACTTCATTCATGGGGACGTTATCACTGTAACAGTCAATCTTGCTTGCTTCCATGGGGACGTTATCACTGTAACAGTCAATCTCGCTATACAACTAACAATAACAGCACAAGATGTGGATGTTGCTAACTGGTTTCTCTCCCTCTTGTCGGGAAGTTATAAATTACCTTTAGAGCCTCTTTCCTGTTCGTTTAGTTCAAGCTGTAAATACGAAATACAAATACTTTAAAGGTCTAAAGAATATTATTCCAGTAATGAATTGCTGAGAGATAAAAAAAACGTAAATGGTTCATTTGTGAAATATTAATATAACTGAACATTTTGACAAGAAGTTTCCTTTGAAAGAAAAACAGAACCATTTCAAATTCATACGATAGGATTAGGCAGTGTGGCGTGTGTTGGCATTAAAAGTACAGAAGATTGTAACTGCATGCCATGAACACATAATGAGTGAATGAAACCATCTAAAAAAAAAAGTTTAGAATAGAAAGAAATCTTACTGGTTGAACAAGCCGTAAAACTATCATCAAGAGTAATTTGAATATTGCCTTGGCGAGATTTCCATTGATTTTGAACATATAGTCGAAGAACAGAAAAACGCAACTTTGTAACGCAGTTCGAAAGTATAAATGCACTTTCAAAAGTTTTACACGCCGAACACGTAATTGGCTGTTAGTCATGCTGCGAAAATAGCAATTCAATTTTTAAAATAAGCCGTTTCTTCTCGTTTCTGAAGCCTTAGATTTGTCATTAGGCTGGAACAAATGAGCCAAGGATCCGCTGGCCCCCAACTGATAGATATCGTTAACTTTAGAAACCCTCCTCTTACTAAATGGCCATTAACATTCCTTACCTTTTGCCTACCAGATCTTCCGCCAGATAAATTTTGTAGTTGACTTTTACATCCTTTCACTGCCTCGATTCTTAGGCACGGATGAATGGGAATACTTAATTTGAAACGAATTTGTATTCAACCATGACTTTCGAGTAAAGCGAAGACAAAAGATATAAAAAAAAGAATAATCACGCCAGCACTAACATTTCTGTAGAAACTGCTACACATCAAATATCTAACGCTTCTTGCAACAACTGAACATTTACTGAGAATTAAGCATTACAAAGCAAAACTTTAGTTCATAATGTAGTTGTGCAAACACTTTAAAATGGTAACAAATAGCAGCTTAAAATTCGAAATTCTAAGAAATGTTTTTTTTTGTCACAAATTTATGTTTTTTAACCAAAGGATCCATTTACGCTTTGATTTCCTAAGCAATTTGAAAATGTGCTGGCACATGTACTTCACGTGAAAATTTATTACAATTTTAAACATGAAAAGGTGTTACTTATTACAAGTATAAATACATATCCATGAACAAAACAGGAAAACATTCATGACAAATAACCAAACAAGAAAACCTTCGTATAGATGAAGTATCTAAAATTATACAAAGAAAATAGAAAATTATCCATACAGAATTGTCTAAAATATATTTTTTAAACAACAAATTATCCATACGGGATTGTCTAAAATATATTTTTTTAAACAGCAAATTATCCATATGGAATTGTCTAAAATATATTTTAAACAGCAAATTATCCATACAGAATTGTCTAAAATATATTTTTTAAACAGCAAGTTATCAATACAGAATTGTCTAAAATATATTTTTAAACAGCAAATTATCCATACAGAATTGTCTAAAATTTTTTAAACAACAAATTATCCATACAGAATTGTCTACAATTTTTTAAACAACAAATTATCCATACAGAATTGTCTAAAATATATTTTTAAACAGCAAATTATCCATACAGGATTGTCTAAAATAAATTTTATAAACACCAAAATATCCATACAGAAGAATTTCTTATTCATTTGTTCCCTGCATAACATCGCATAAGCCCCGAAGTTGTGATATTTGAAATTTTAATAATTTGTTTTTGTCACTTTCTGAAACCTTAACAAACTATTGATTAATAACCTTTCATTGTGCTGAAAGCAAGAAAGCTATTTCAATAAATGTTTGATATTTCTGCTTCGTCCTAAGCCTGAAGAGTTGGAGGGGAAAAAATAGCTGTAATAAAGACAAGTCATCTATTTCCGTTCTATTTTTTATTCATAGCAAAATTTTATTTCTCAAAGAACACTTCTCTTTCTAGAACTCAATTTTAATGAATGATACCCGTCTTCAGAGTTCCGAATGTGAGGAGTTATGGTTAAAAAAGAACTTACAATAAGCGGTCCTCACTGATGCACTAAATTCAGTTTATTTACAGTTCGAATATGTTGATTATTCCATGAAAACTTTCATGTGTTATATTCTTATAAATACTAAGACTTGACACTCTAAGACATATAAAATGTGTGCTAGTACAGTATCTCCCAACAATAAGAGTATGTAAAGCAGAAGCTTGCCTCATGCATACGAGAATTGTTCTTATGACTGCTTCTAATACCGTTTTGTTTCTTTGTTTTAACACAAAATTTCACAACCGACTACCTGCTCTGTGTCGTCTCGAATTCTAGCTTTATAGGCCCTTAAGTTAGCCGCTTAACCATCAAGAGACTAATAGCATTATATAAATTAGTAGGATTGGGCGTTTTATCGCACTAATGTAATGATATTTTGTAAGGCGAACAACTTAACCGGTAGCGACCTAAACAAAATATATTGTAAATTCCTTTAATATATGTTTCTTATTGCCTCTTATTGTTTCTGGAAAATTCCAATTTTGAAATATCTAACAATCCTAGTTGGAGATATTCATTACCAGTGCCCCCCAATGGCACAGCGGTATGTCTGCAGACTTACAACGCTAGAAACCGGGTTTCGATACCCGTGGCGGGCAGAGCACAGATAGCCCATTATGTAGTTTTTTGCTTAATTACAAACAATCATTATCAGTAGACTATTGTTGATATTTTTATGTATGGAGTTAACAATTTTACATGTTTTCATAGTTATATTTAAGATCGTTGCTATAAAGAATATATCATTCTTGGATTATATCTTAAATGTGTGCTAGAGTTACAACTTCGATTTTGAGCTCGATAAAGACACTATAATTTTTATTCTATTAAGAAGTATTAGAACCTTGAATTGATGAAGAGGGTTTATTTGTTTATTTATTGTTAAGCACAAAGCTATACAACGGGATATCTGTACTCTTCTCACAGCGGGTATCAAAACCCGCCTTTTAAGCATCATAACTCTTCAGACTTATCGCTGAGCCACCGTGTGGCGATGAAGAGTAAAAAAAAAAACTCTGGAGTACTTTGATATTCAAGCAATTTCATTATCTCTTGTTTTAGTCTTGAAATTTAAAATAGCGACAAATCAATTTTGCAAAAAAAAAAAAAATAAATCTTTACAGAGGTTTAGACTTCCTCAAGTTTTCCACAACCTAACAGGAGTATATTTGTTTGTTTTGCTAGTAAACATAAAGCTGTAGAATATGTTGTCTGTGTAGTGCCTACCAAGGTATCTAAATATATTTTAACGTTATAAGCCCTCATACTTACCACTGAGCCACCAGGGGACTAATAAGAGTAAATTTGTTCTGTTGCTTAATTAAGTAAAG
>NW_013665612.1:2488680-2491147 GCF_000517525.1 Limulus polyphemus
CGTAAGACTAGAGGTAAGGCAGCTAGTCAACACCACCCACCGCCAACTGTTGAATCACTCTTTTACCAACGAATAGTGGGATTGACCGTCACATTATAACGCCTCCGCGGCTGGAAAGGCGAGCATGTTTGGTGGGACGGGGATTCAAACCCGCGACACGCAGATTGCGAGTCGAGCTTCATAACCACCTGGCCATGCCGGGCCAATTAGGTAAAGATTGAATTCAACTGGTAAATTTCTGTTTGAAATGCATATAACAATCTCTTGGATTAATTTGGAAAAAATTACTTTGTAGCTTAAAATAGAATTTTCTGTGCAAATTTCTTTTTAATGTCATATTTTAAAAATCATTACATTTTTACTAATATGGGATCTTGTGAAATTTTTCACTAACAAGATATTTTGGTTAGGCTGAATACGTAATCAAAAATACGTTACATAATCAGTCAAAACACGTTCAAGAAAGCCGACATAGAGAAACAGTTTTTATTGTTGTTTCTGGATTTAAAAATAATTCATTGGCAAATGTATTTGTTTTGGAATTATGGTTGAGTCTTCTCTTGTATAGCGCCAAGAGTAATTTATACACAGAACTGGCTTAGTTAATTTCTAGCCTATATATATAAGCAATATTTCTTCTTCGCCTAAACAGAGTCCGTAAACTTCTGTTCTGATGTCCATTTTGTGTTTGGAAGATTTAGCTTTAACTTAAATTTCTATGTGAAGTAAGTGTTTTTTTTCTTTTTTGATTGGTAATATTTTAATTTTAAGCATTCGTTTATTTAGTTTAACATATTACTACTAATTCTATGATATGCATAATATTTTTGTTCTGTTACTCTTCCTAAGCTTTAATTTTTATGATGTATTTAGCTTGATATTTACAACAGAGGGGTAAGTGATTTTGTTTGTTTGTTCTTATATTCTAATTGGCTTTTATAATTTAGCTTTTCTGCTCGAGATTTTATTCCTAAATTTAAAATGTATTAGGTTGAATATGGCTATGCAGAAGTAGGTTATACATTTTGAAAATAAATTTATCCTTTTCTAGTTCATCTAATTTTAAGACTTATATTATGTTTGAGAGTTCCTAAAAATGAGTTTCTTGTTGATATTATTGAACAATAAACCTGTTCGATCTCAGTTTAGAAATGCTGAAAAATTTCACTTGAAATATTTTTTAAAAAATTTATTGAAAATATTTCCTCTTTTTTTAATGTTTGAGTATCTAACTTTTGTTAATTTACAAAATACCACGAAAACTCAAAATGAACTGCTAAATGTTGAAATTATGCAAAATAATCGTTTATTTAAATCTTCAACATGACATTTCAATGAAACTATTACTTTTTTTTAAATGGAGTAAGTTGTTTAGATTTTGAACATTTCAGAAAAGGATCGAAACACTGTATAATAAAATTCTTATGCAATTTCAGAAGAATAATATTTAGTTAAGTTATTCAATTTATAGCGATAATTGAATAGAAATTTGTTTATAAAACAACGTGATAATGTGATTTTTGATTATTCAAAATATGTTCTAAATGACGCTGAAAAGAAAGTTGTAACATAAGTTTTAAGATTTGGCATTTAAGATAAGTTAAAATATAAGATTATTTTGATAATATGAGCGGTTTTTGCAATAGTTTTGATACAAATCCCTTTCGTCTATTTCTGGTCAATCGTTGAATACTATTGGAACTCAGGTTAGTTTTACAGCTTTGACTATTTTGATAATTCTAATTGTGTGAATATAAAAGATTTTCAAATTTAAGTTCAGAATAATTAATAGTTTCGAAGAAGTTAAAAAAATCAATGACATTGTCATTTCTAAATCTCATAAAACAGTTTGTTTGTAGTTATGCACAAAGCTACTCAATAGGCTATCTGTGCTCTTCTCACCACGAGTATCGAAACCGGGTTTCTAGCGTTGTAAGTCCACAGACATACCACTGTGCCACTAGGGGGCCTCATAAAACACATATAATATGGTAATTTTACATAAAGAAAAATATTTAAGAAAAGCTGAAGACACTTCAAATAATCCAACTGAATTGCTAAAGTTACTCCATGACCCTGCTGATAAAAAGATATCCTTTGAAACTAAAGAAATAGAATATTATAAATAACAAACAATAATGAAATATTGTTTTAGCTGACTTTTTGGTCGAATTGTTGAAAACTTTTACCGGCAATGGATACACGTTGGAATACAGTTTTGAATTATTCAATGAATTGCAACAAAATGCCAGTTTAACATTGAATAGTATTTATGATTTTAAATGCAGTTTGTTATCAATGTTTATTACGTCACGTTTGATGTTGAATTGTTGTATACGAATATATCTTTAGAAGAAACTGTACAATTGAAAGCTAAATTATTTTTTAATAACAACTCTAATAATCTGAATATTCCCAAATCAGCATTTTTAAAATTCATTAATTTTGTAACTAAAAAAAATAACAT
>NW_013665612.1:2491664-2494668 GCF_000517525.1 Limulus polyphemus
AACAACTCTAATAATCTGAATATTCCCAAATCAGCATTTTTAAAATTCATTAATTTTGTAACTAAAAAAATAACATTTTTCTACTTGGTAGCAGTCTTTATGATAAGGTTGATAGAGTTGCTATGGCGACTTTTTTTAGCTAATCTTTTCTTTGTTATCTTAAAAAACAATGGTTTGAATACTGTCCGCAATCTTTTTAACCGCTGTACTACCTTAGGTATGTGGATGATATTTTACCATTTTTAGAAACTGTAATCAAGTTTCTCAATTTCTTGATACCCGTGTTAGAACATAGACAGCCCATTGTTTAGCGTTGGGCTTGACAACAACTCAATTTCTTGAACACCCGAACAGTAAACACATCAGTATATATTTCACTGTTAAACATCCACAACATAATAAGCTCTCACTTTTGAACACACTGATTCATAACAGCGATGGTAACATCCAATTTGAAGTATGCTATAAAAATACGTTCACTGGCTTGTATTTCGACTTCGCAAGTCTTATACCAAATGTTTTTAAAGAAAATTTAGTTAAGATCTTATTTCATCATGCCAACAAAATTTCAAGAACTTATGAATTCTTCGGTAAGTAATTTAATAATATCAAATAATTCTCGTGCAAAAATTATTTTCCCATGTATGTAATTATGTAAATAAGTGGAGTTTCTGTAAATCATTTACATATGAAGTTCATAAATACCTTTTAGTTATAACTCTGCCATATATTCGTAAATATTCTTTACACATAAAAAATCAGTTGAGAAATATACCTCGTAGTGTTTCTCATACAGCTGAGATGCATTTTTAAACCTAAATGTCACCTACAAAATTTTCTTTAGATTTCTAAAGATGTTGTTTATAAACTTACTAGTCTTTGCTGTTAGCATAATTATATTGGGTCCACTAACAGGAAACTGATAACTCATGTGAAATAAAGTATAAATTTAATATCTGCGACTAGATCAAGTAAACTTGAAAATACTCTAAATGAATGTAAAATAGGTATCCTTCCAAATTGCTTTACGATCCTATCAAGGGCCAACGTAAAAAAGAAAGCTTGCTTGTACACAAACTGGGGCCAAGTCAGCTCCGTGTACAAATTACTATTGGTCCTATAATAAGACTTCTCTTGAATGTTAACTGACTCTCAATCTCAAAGAAGAGGAATAAGTATTCTACACTGAATTAAACGGACAAACTTAATGTTAGCAACACCATAAATATACCACCTACGTTTTATCATAAAATATAGTTAAGGAAAGAGATGCTCAATAATTGTAAAGTCCTGTTTTAAAGGAAAACAAAATTGTTTGTCTTTTATATTAAGAATATTAAGAATGCATGCAATGCCAAAAAAATGGGTGAATTAAGCTAACATTATAATGGTAAAGAAAGGTTGATTGAGTAATTCCAATCTTTTGCTTCTTCCGCTATATAAATATACTATTTATAAGGCTAATAATCATATATGTATATTGTATATTTGTGTTCTAGCAAATATGAAATCCTTGCATAAAATATTGAAATTTCATTTTTCGTTTTCAATCTCCAATTCGATTCCAAGCCAGGCAAACATAATTTACTGTTGTCATTGTTAATTTAATGTAAACATGTTTCGCTAAAGTATGTTAACAGGATTGTCAAGCCTTGTACCTGAACACTCATATTAATCAAAGATGTCAAACAATGTTGTTGGTTTTAATTTATTTATACATTTTGAATATAACTTTGAATTTGTGCACAAAATAATATTATGCGATTATTCTACGTTTCTCCATTAGATAAAACTTTGTTTACTTGAATAACATCTTGTGGGAATTCAGAGAATAAATACAACATTAGTATCAAACAGCCAACCCTCATTTATTTATTTATGAGTTAAGCCTAACTTATCATCAAAGGAAAGAGAACAACTAGTCAATAAGATCTTCATTATAAATCGGAATATTTCAGCGTGCTATTAGTATTTTTTTCAGATATGAATTTCCAGCATCATTTTACTAAATACTGCATGATAGAGCTTGTTTGTTTGTTTGTCTGTTTGTTATGGATTTCGCGCAAAGCTACACGAGGGCTATCTGCGCTAGCTTTCGAAAAGCACATTATATAATTTGCTATGCAGTGCATGTTGAGATGTACAGCGCATACATATTATACATGTCTCTTGATTAATAAAAAGTTATAAATATTGGTTCAATTAATGTTTTATATTGAAAGGAGAAATTTTTGCTCAATTAAACTTTCATTTAATATCTACCATAAGGACTAAGACTCTAGACTACAATAGTCCTGATTACGGACAATAGTAGAATTAGTAATTGTGCAGCAATATCATTTCACAAAAACAAAGAAAAGCATATTTTACTAGCTCCGATCATCACATTAACCTGCACAGAGCTATTGTGAAATTTTTTCAACTGGCTCTTCCAGTATCTAGATACACAATACCAAATCACACTTTAATTCAATACACAGCATATCACACCAGATATTAAAATAATTAAAATTTCTTGAAGTCCTAAAGAAATGATGCAATCAAGACTATTTTTTCTGCTATGTGTTAACCTCCGTATCTTTTGTTTACAGAAAAAAACAACGGTAATGTTATTCAATTTGTATAGAATAGTAGTTTACGACTGTGTACAACTGTAGAATTCAAAACGAAATATAATTAGATTAGAGTAGAATAACGTTCTATAAAGGGTACTTCGACCTCATCATACTGAAGATACATGCTACAGTACAGTGAGGATTAGTCTGGAATATAAAACAACTATTAAACTCCATACATATATACAGTAGTCATGAAGAAAATAGGTAATCATACATTTCTACTTAGATTTATAGAGCATAATCTGATAATTATAACCTAATAGGGTCATCCAATAAATTTACTTTTATAAAATATCATTGTGTTAAAAGTAACGTATTTCGTTTAAGTCAATTAAATAGAGAAAGTTTATATTTTCATATTTCTAAGAAGTTTCACTTGACTAATG
>NW_013665612.1:2494828-2496305 GCF_000517525.1 Limulus polyphemus
CACAGCGGTATGTTTGCGGACTTACAACGCTAGAAACCCGGTTTTCGATACCTAAGGTGAGCACAGCGCAGAAAGACTATTGGGTATCTTTGGGCTTAATAACAAAATAACAGACAAAAATAATTCACCTGTCGTATAGCCTAGAATTACAAATATCTTTATGAGTGATCCTTTTTTCATGATCAAAAACATGCATGAAAATATGCGCATTTGAATTCTCATAAAATCAGTTGCAACTTCTCAGACGAGGAGAGAAAAAAAGTTAAAAATATATATAATTATTAAAACTTTAACTCTTACGAAATCTCATTCTCACAGACCCGGTATGGCCAGGTGGTTAGGGCGCTCGACTCGCAATCTGCAGGTGTCGGGTTCGAATCCCTCTTCCATTAAATATGCTTGCCATTTCAATCGTGGGGGGATTATAATGTGACGGTCAATCCTACTATTCGTTAGTAAAAGAGTAGCAAAAGAGTTGACGGTGGGTGGTGAAAAGTACTTGCCTTCCACTGCTAAATTAGGGACGGCTAACGCAGATAGCCCTGGTGTAACTTTGCACGAAATTCAAAACAAACAATCTTTATCACACTCGAATGTAGGGAAAGTTTCGTTTTGGTTCGTCATTTTTTAAAATAATGTTTCAACAATTGAGTTAAGATAAGTATTCCGTACTTCAAAAACTTATTTTTATTCTTTTTCGTAACTTGAATTAATTTCAAAATAGAAAATAAAGAGAGGTATGTTATAAATTGTGAAGTTTCCTGTTATAGCGATTTCAACCGTTGCAGTACACCGGATTTTGTATTTGTACCGGATTTGTACATTATGTACAAAAGATAGATTATCTTTGAGTGCTGTAAAAATAAGTACACGTAGAAAAAGAAAAAGAGTCTTTCGGGTGTTTCAGACAGTTTTGGTTTTGCGCTTTAGACAACCTTGAACTATCAAAGTCACGAAATTGATATGAACCACCAATACGAAATATTGGCGGTTCAGATTAACATCGCATACAACTGGGTTTTGGAATCTACTAGGCGCCCTCTCTCGTTACTTTTTGCACTGATTGCGAAACTTTTACTTTTTTATTCGTAAGTATTTTATTAACTTAGTTTTAAAAGTTTAAAATAAAACTGTGTATCTGTGCTAATCATTTTAACGATATCGGAATTTGAACTTTTTCTAAGATACTTTGTTATGCAATAGTTTTTTAAAGATAGCTTTCAGTTGCGTTTCTTATAAACTATTCCTCAGCATGACCGGGACACTGATTATTGGACTAACAACAAAAGTGTCGAACATAAAATATATATACACATATTTAGCTTCTTTATTCTCTTTCTCTGGAAATTTTGTTACCGTAAGAAAAAGAAGGCGGAAAATAAAGTTGTATTCAAGGTTCGAAACTAAGTAATTGTTTATTTTTGAATTTCGCACAAAGCTACACGAGGGCTATCTGCGCTAGCCGTCCCTAATTTAG
>NW_013665612.1:2496837-2508313 GCF_000517525.1 Limulus polyphemus
CTAAGTAATTGTCTCATCAAATTACGTATACATACTTCAACGGCTAATCATAAAGTAGTCAGTTAACCTTATACTGAATTGTTTCAAGGTCTGAAAGTTTATTAACAAGATTCGTGGGAAAGTTAAGAAACGGTTCTCCGCAGCTGTTAAGATTCTCAAAATTATCAGTCTTGATGTTCATTTACGTTTATTAATATTCAAATCTATAATCATTAGTAACGTTCACAGACGGTACTAATTATCTTTACAAATAAAAGTTTAGGTCTCCCTCAAATACACCTTGATGTTCTCATTGATTTTTCTCTGTAAATCTTGTGCGGGCAGGCATTCCTCTCCTTTCCTCTCATGAGACTTCAAAGAAAAACATGACTGTTTTTCTACCGAATGAAGTCATTTGCTATTCCAATAACCAGCTCAATAGTTTTTCACCAAGCAAATAGTCTTGAAGATTGAAGATTACTATCTACCATCCTTGAACGTGCACTGACCCCAAGATGATGTACCGGGCCAAAATTTATTCGATTACTTTTAACTTGACAACAAAAAGGCTTAAAGAAAACAGCATGAATTAATAGTCATCACGTTAAATATTCATACAAAATCTACAAAAATCAAAGAAAAACTATACTCTCACAGCAGTTTGGCGGCAGTTATTAGTAAAATCTATACTATAACACAACTACTCAATATTAGTTATGCTTCAGTTATTGATGAAAACTTTATTTCCAATATTTAATACATAATCCGTATACCTATTTTTCAAAATTCTACATACTTATCAATAACAGCTATGTCCTAAAATGTATGTATAGCCGAAATCTTTAATTAAATGTTTGGTACATCAAAATGCTTCCTTGTTAGTGTATTCCGATATTATACTGGCTACACTAACACAAATGTAATGTCCTTTATTCTAAAATAGTTTGCTAATTAAATATGCATTATTCGTAAATATTTCCGCTGTATATTAATATTATTTCGAAAATATTTTGTTATTGTTTTTTTTTCGTCAAATCTTTTATCAGTCTTTGGAATGAGATCTTACGAATTATAAAGAAAATGTTTGCAAAAGAAACACTTTCTATGTTTTTATCTACACTTATGTGTTTGTTAAAGTTTTCTGAATAATACTTTCTAGTTTACATTATATGGTAAGAAATTTGAAACAATTACAAAGGTTAATGCCACTTATGTGTTTTTGTTGCTGTTTGTTTTTTCTTAGATCTTCTAGTTTTTACTTCAAGTAAACAAAAAAGAAAAAAAACAACGTGTAACTTGTCTTTCGTCTTAACTGTTTGCGTCGTGTCTACAATGAGACTTGCTTACCCCGACATTGTGTAGTGTGTCATAAGTGTGTGTTTCAGCCGGTAATTTAGAGTTAGAATTGTTATCAACATAACTGCAACAACGAGACAGAATATGACCCCAGGACTTTAGCAGTAGGCTGCCTGATACGTTGTTCACGCTCTGGTGAAATGTTTTTGTTGGAAGAGGCTCCCCATCGTCTGTATAGGACATATAGGTACGGTTACCTGGGCCAGCTTTGTAACGGCCTTCCAGCTAATGCATTCACAAAATACCAATCTGGATCTTTCCTTTTACATTCGTATTACACGGTTGATTTTCATCAGGCGTGACGATGTAACTAGGTGACACCACAAAAAAAAAAGTTGAATCACAACTTGAAGCTTAAGAAATAATTTTATTGCTGACCTCTTACACGTCATGGAGAAAGGGAATATATTAGTCTCGAGTCTGAGAAAGCACAGTATAGATGGATATCAACAGGTAGCCCAAGGTGTACTTCTTCACAAAGCTTATCTTCAACTGTAAAATTATCACAACTTAGAATGGGATTTTAAGTTATTATATTAGGGTATTTTTATATTAGCACATTTTTGTAAACTGAAACAGATTTTCGAGGCTCGTTTTCCTTAATTGAAATGTGATTTTTTGTAAATGTATATTGTACAGTTTAGTCGAGAAGAATGTGAAGTAAAATGAAGATTTTTTTCCTAACTTGTATATTTCTAGTAAAAACTTTTTATCGTTACTTTTACTGTAAAATAGATAATAAATAGAAGTAATACATTGTATAATAATAGCAATAAAAATACCAATCACAAATAATAACTATAAAAAACGCCGATTTAAGTCACGTAGCAAAACGTGTATTGACGTTAACACAATGTAAGATTACCAAGAAAACACATAGTTCGGTATTAGTCAAGTTCTACTGATAAGACAAGCCTGTCTTCCACATCTGTGTGTATAAGTATACATCTGATTTATACCGATGCTGCTAAACGAGGAAGTTTTCTCTTTTTTGGAAACAATAAAAATTGAAACATATCAAAACATTGAGAAGTACATACATGCGTTTAAATTAATGTTGAAATCATTCTTTCCCAAAACTCTCCCGTAAGATAGGACCCAACATTCTTGTAATATTGGCGATTCAAAACATTGGGAAGTACATACATGCGTTTAAATTAATGTTGAAATCATTCTTCTCCAAAACTCTCCCGTAAGATAGGACCCAACATTCTTGTAGTATTGGCGATTCAAAACATTGGGAAATACATACATGGGTTTAAATTAATGTCGAAATCATTCTTCTCCAAAACTCTCCCGTAAGATAGGACCCAACATTCTTGTAATATTGGCGATGTACTATAAAATTAAAACATCTTTTCATTCTGCAGCATGCAAGGTGTAATCGAATGATTATGGAATTGCTTAAATGAAGTTACACCCTCCGTTAAAATAGTATATTACATAAAACTGTTTAAAGCTTTTTAACAACATATCTAGTTGCACTGAACGACTGAGTTTACTATTAACGCGAATGAGATTCCGAGATAGACGTTAATCGAAACCGATATTGCTATCCTTATCTGGACATGATACGAATGCTGTCCATTATTTGATATATTTCTCATTTTACTTAAATGTTACAAAATGCAAGTACCAGATTTCAATGACCAAATATGAAAAACAATAAAATAAGGAGTCACAGAATCAAGAGTGAAATAAAGAAACTCTCGAGAAATGTAAGAATTTAAGTCCTTTAAACTGTCATTTATCTGAGATTTCCGCTTCAAAAAATAAAATGCTCTTCACTGAACTCTTGTTAATGTAAGAAAAGGAAAAAGAAAAACATTGGTGAAAACACCATGATAATTCTTATTCCTTTTTTTCATACTCTAAAGCAGTGGGTTTCGTTTGTTGGTATTTTTGAGTACATAATAGATCGAAATACTTGAGGTGGCAAAGTTATAACACTCTGTAAAGGGGATTCACCTCGTTAAACTTTTGAAACTAATGGTTTTATAACCCTCGTTTTGCGCTACGTTGACATTTACCATTTCATTTTGCACTTCACTGTAATAAAAATCTTCTTACCAAATCATGTTTCCACATATTACATCAAATTGCATTTCTCAAAAATTCTTCTACATTAACGTAAATATACACGTATCTTATTCTGTTAAACTTGTACTTCTTCCTGCTTATACTTGATAGTAATATATGTATGTATGCTAGAATTTAAATGCTTAAGAGCATGAGTGATGAACTTTCTCTTCTAAAGATTCGTCGACTAATTTAAGAACGAGATCATATGAGAATCAATGAAAAAACAAAAAGTAAATTACTGTTCGAACAGGGTGTGTAAACGAGAGGAGACAAGGGCAACATCTTGCTGAAGAAGGGCGACAGACAGGAAATGAATACATCTGAAACTCACGTGCACTTCATCCTCAGGCCCCAGACCAAGTTATATGCTGAGTTAGTTTGGAGTTCCAGTAGTCTGTTGTGAGTAAAAGTGTAAACTAAAAGGGGACTTAAGATTAGTAACGTTGTCATTTTTCCTATAGCTCTCAAAATTGTCAATCAAGAAGTGTATGACAACTCAAAACTGTTTTTTTTTTTGGCTTTGTATTTTGTTTCACGTGGAAATTAGAACTAGATACTTTTTTTTAACCAGTTTCCAGAACATGTCTCCCGGTGTATCGGTTGTAAGTTTACGGTCTTACAACGCTAAAATCGAGGGCTCGATTCTCCGCCGAGAACAAAGCAGATAGCCAAAAAACAATCCGAAATGCGTAGAAATAGAATCTCGTTACTTTCATAATGACATTTCCTGGCAAAATGCTATAATACATAATTTATCATATTACATTTGTATTAAAATCAGCACATGTTTTATTTCTAAAAATATAAAATAACTGAAACTTAAAGACCTCTTTGTATGAGGCTGAAAACTAAGAATAATACTAAGTTGCAATACATATTTTCAAGAAAACTATCATAATCTCTCAGCTAACTAAAATTCTTGTGTAAGTCAAAGTTACGTTCTAAGATATTTTGAAACATATGTTAGAAACAAACATTAATCGCCAGAGGAAAATAAACGACGCAGCTCTTAATGGGTTTCTTGACTTGGGTGATCACATGTCGTTTAGGTTTTTACATCCAGATGTGATCTGTAACGACAAAATAGGGTATGCTGGTCTAAGAAAACAAAAACTTAATTTTTAGAACAACTGGATTTTTAATGTATACCATTGAATTTTTATGAATAATTACATTAACATCACTGTGAAAGATAGGGGGAAGATAATTCATTATTAAAGATATAAACGTGTATTTTTAATGGTTCTTTGATATCCACTGAAAGTTATGGGTAGATGTTAAACATGTAAACAACGTACTTCACACCATAAATTTTCTTATATTCACACCAGGGTGCACAATGTATGCAACATGCTTAAATAAGCGAACTATTGTATATCGTTACTAGATTTTGAACTTTTTATTGTTAGAAAAAGACAGTAAAGTACAATAAGCACTGTTTTTTAATATTTTAAACATTATTTACGACTGTGCTAAACTGGCATTTCAAAAACAAAACTAAAATTGACATTTTAAAAATAAAATCACTCTCAAAAGGCGCTACAAAATATATAATTTTCTGAAATATTTTAATTCCTTAATAATTTGATACAACTTTTTGAGATTTTTTATTGCTACACTTTATACATGCAAAGGTCTATTTTTAAAAGCCCCAGTTTTTATTAGGAGCACTAAAACGAAAAAAAATCCATTAAATATGACATCCATGTATCATTTAACTATTTCATATATAAAAGCGAACATTAGAAAAACCTCAGTTGTTTTTTTTTAGAATGAATCCTCTGGTGGGTCAGCAGTAATTTTACCAAGTTACAAATCCGGAGTTCAATTTCCCGAGGCAGACATAGCGCAGATAAACCATTGTGTAGCTAGCAATAAAAAACAACATTCTTGTAATGAAAAGCAACAAGAAAGGAGGTGTAAAATGCATGTTTATTCGATATTCTCTGAATATTATGATTGGTTGAAAAAACAAAAATGCTCGTATTACCCTTTTGTATGATTTAACAAAAGAAGACAACATAGTGACTTAGACTTTACAAAATGTCATGAAAGAAGCAAAAACAAATTAGTCAAACTCCTTCACAATATTCCACATAATGAACTCCTTCACAATATTCCACATAATGAACTCCTTCACAATATTCCACATAATGAACTTCTTCACAATATTCCACGTAATGAACTTCTTCACAATATTCCACATATTGTACTGTTACAACTGATCGAAAATGCGTTAAATGTCGAAAATTAAAGTGCTTAAGTAACTCCTAACTAATACTTTAACTCGTACATTGTATTAATGACAAATATAAACAGAAATATAGTAAATGATTTTAATTTCTCTCACAGTATTACCATAAAATTTAAGATAGAGAATTTCAATACAATTCATAAAACACTTCGTCTTTTTTTTTTTTGTTTTATTTGTTTTATCACATCATTATACACATAATAAACAAGTTGTGTATGAAATGACTCATGAAAAACTTATTCTTTATAGAACGGTCTTTCTATAAATGTTTTTATTGGACACGGCTGAGCCACGTGACATCCATTAGATTACTTTTCCTGAAAAGACAAATATTTGAAGCAAAAAATATATCCTGAATGCATCCGTAATTTTTAATTTGGTCTTCCTTCTTCCAAAAAAATTTAAGTAAAAAATCCAGCCAGAGGAATTTAATTACTCCTTTAAAATTTCTTTTTATATATATGTGTGTTGAACAGAAAAAAAACTCTGAATTTGTTTAAGTGATGAATTTACTGATTACACAGGTCATTTATCTTTCTTTCTAATCTTATGTTTAGGGTTGAAACCTGTTTTCCCCACTAATAGAAAGAAATTTATGCTAATTTAATGTAGAAATATATTTTAAGGCCACTCTATACAAAACTGAGAAATGCTGAAGGTAAAATCTTGTCATATTCATTTATTTACTCTTAGGGAAAGTTTTGAAATTAAAATGTTAGTTTCATTTTTTTTATGTACACTCATATTTAACCTCCCTCCTTATGGATGAACATTTCTCATTTGAAATAAACCTTTCTTATGTCACGTTTTACAGCTGTGTAAAAGCAAAAAATTTTACACTAACAATGTTTGGAACTATCTTATTTATGCTACTACAGAATATTTCCCAATCCAGTATTTCAAATTCCATAACGAAGACATAATTGGCCTGTTTATGCTGTGTTTTTTAATGCATACTTCCTCACATGAAGAATCATTAATTATTCGACTTCAGCTAATTTCACTGTTTAAAAAATGCGAATGTGAAAGGAATTTTATGCACAAGGTTAGTGTAGTTTAGGTTTTGAAAAAACGGTTTGACTTGTATTATCTCAGAATTAATGTTTTGTTTGCCTCTGTCACTGGAGGGCGCTGTTTTACAGACCGTCTCGCCTAATTAAATTTTAACAATTTTCAATTGAAAGCATATTTTACAATATTGTGATTACAAATCAATATCTGGATTGTATACATGGAAAGAACTATATAATAGTTGGATTTATCTTGTGTAACTATTTCACCGAGTTTTGTAAACTTGATAAATGGTATATTACATTTCTGTATTTGCTACGAGAGGGCACTGCTTTACAGGGTATTCCCACGGCTAGCTGGATGTTCCACGATCGTAGCGACAACATGAGCCGTTAGTCTCCATTATCGTCACGTTACAAGGTTGGATTGGTGGCGGATTTCGAAGCACGCGGGACTGTTTACTAACGTAGTCGCGCAGACTGATCTTGTGCTGGTTGTATCATCAGCCAACATTCTTGTTTGAATGGTTAGCGTAAAACACTTCTAATAGCCTCTGGCCCCAGTGGCGAAACTAATGAACAGGGGAGACAAAGTTAGAGAGCCGAATACACGTGAACTTTGAGGTCAGCAGTAGGTCATCCTTAGTCCTTGATGAAAAATTTTAACATTTCAGCATGACTTTCAAAAGTCGTTTAGTGTTAGTGTTCAGCCTACTGTTCTCCATAGTCATTTTTGGTAAGTTTTTTTTTTGCCTTTTTTAAACATTAGTACAAAATATTATAACGATTTATGTTATTGAGATTGTTTCTCATTTATCATGCGTATGTAAAGCATAACCGCCACAGGTTTTTGTTTTGTTTTTGTTTTTTTGACAGATACTACGAGTATGACAGCAAATTATTTATTAGTTATAGTGCTCCTTTTACCACTGCTAATCAATTTATTAGGATTTCTCTTCATTGGTGATGACCAACAAACAAGGCAAATCCTGACAGGAAAGACAATCACACATTTTTGAAAAGTATGTGATGTATAACATTTGTATTACTATTAAAAGTTGGTGAAGGAATGCAAGAGTCTACAATAGGTCCCCCGGTGGGACAGCGGTAAGCTTACGTATTTACCACGCTAAAATCGGGAGTTCGATTCCCCGCGGTGGACACAACAAATAGCCCAGTGTGGCTTTGTTCGGAAAACAAACATACAAATAAGCCTCCAATAGATAACCAAAGCTATGGTAACACGTTTGTGACGTTTCAATAGTTAATCCTAAAACAACATACACGTGATGAAGTTAAAATATAAAATAAGACGTACACGAACACAAACGAGAATGTACAATAACTGGATAGTTATATTAAATTATATTTATGACCTTAAAATATATAACCGGTTGTATAAAAGGCCGTGTAACCTTGGAATAGATCATTGGTCGTATAACAGCACTCACGTGACTCCTAGAACTGTTAACCTCTACTATAAGGGCAAATATCTGACCCTCGATAGTATATAAAAACACGCGTGATAATAAAATTGATAACCATTTCTGTAATAGCCTACCCATTAAATTACAATACATAACCAATACTATAAGCATACATACGTCACCTGCCTGATCCTTTAATACAGAGGTTGAGTAAGTTATATTTCGAGCCTATCACATCGTTACAATCCCTGTTGCTACATCTAGCATATGATATTTGAAGACTGTGCATCTCGACAATAGCCCTGCAGCGTGGGTTCCATTGCAAAAGGCCTTGTTTTAATATTGTCATGTCCGAAGCATACCACTCTTTCCTGATGCTTTCCATACTCCATCTAGTGAATGCACATGTTATAGAAGGAACCTGTGTATACATGACAGATGTCGCTTTTCTAGACGGATATTCTTCTTCATTATGTTGCGGCGTTGTTGTCTGCGACACGTGGACAGCTTTTGATACATATTTCTTTGTTTTCCAGTGCCATTAAATACAAGAGCAGCTCCCTGTCTTAGAGATTATAAATCCCCTATCTGAGCACGTATTTATGAACTGAATGTATCAATATTCTGCATCGAAAAGGGCTGTTACATACCATTCCCAAAAGCGATCAGTTTTTGGTGGCGTCACATTACTTACAACATGTCATACAATGTCAAAATGTAATTCGGATACATTTCATTCCACCATGACTTAATGTCGAATATGGTCATCACGTGACTTGCTGATTTACATATTCAAAATCATTTTCATATAACGTACTCAACCTTCTCTACTTAATTAACTGTATGGAAACTCTTAATGTGGCTCTAAAAGTGATAACCAGTCCTATAAAAACCCTTATGGTGTGACCCTGAAATGGATTCAATAAAAACTATTAGTGTAACCATAGAAACGGATAACCAGTCGCATAATAACATTCTTGACTGTAGAATGTATAACAAGTCATATAACAACACTTTTGTGGTCTTCTAAAATATAATTATCATATAGTAAAATACGTGTGATCTTAGATTAAGTAACTAGTGCATAACACTACATAATATAACTTAGTTGTGCAACAAACAGTGATACGTTAAAATATATAAACAAAAATTAACAACTCATTTAACAGTTAGTTAGCTGGTTAGATAACAACTCATGCATCACTCAGAAAACCCAGTCTTGTAACAGCTCATTAGAACAACTTACAATTAAATTAAGCTATTATGTGTAATGTTATCTTCTCATATCAATGTTCCTGTTACCTTAGATTTTAGCAATGTGTGTGATCTTTTCAGACTATATGCATAATTTAGTTTACAGTTTTATATTTCTTCTTTCCCTAAATTGCAGCAGTGTGCGTGTAACCTTTTCAGATTTTGTAGGTAACGTAGTATATAGTTTCAAATTTTTTCGTTTTCCTAAATCTTACCAGTATGCGATTTTTTCAGACTTATGCGTAATAACCTTCGTAGTTTGAATTTTCCTGCTTTCTTATGTTGTAGCAGTGTGTCATTTTAACTATCTTACTTCCTTACATAGTGACTCTGAAAGTACTTATTACCTTAAATATTATTATTTAAATCGTCTATAATATAATGTAAATATCTATGCTAATGATAATCTCTGATTCAGAGTTTTCCACCTAATAAGCTCGACTAGGCACAACAATTGATGAATTACAGCAGAGCTTTTATTTAAGCTGAGCATGTAGAGGAGCGTGGGACATCATTTAGGAAAATGATGTCATGGAGGAGTAACAATTAAAATAGTGCTATAAATACATTTTTGTTATTATGTGATATGGTACGATCGAAGTAGACATATGACTAGAAAATAATTCAAGAGACAAAGAAATAAGGCACGATACCAAATAAAGCAGTAACTGTCAAACACAGTATTATGAAGTATGCCATTAGAGGTGCATCCTTTATATAAAACTTCAGTGTTTCCTAATGTGAAACCAGTATGGTTGTGGAAAGGCTTGTAAAAATGTGAGATATAAACTAGGCCAGATAAACTGGTTTTCCCTACTTCACATGATTTCTAGTCTTCTTAAAAGGGAGTTTAAGTAAAAGTCCTCTATAGTGCTTCATGTATCATTGATAATGGCATCAAAATATAAAAGTAAATTAATTCTGTTTCTGGAAAAACGTAGCTGTAAGTTCCGCACGCAATTTTCCAAATGGAGAATTGGAATTATTCCACAGAGATCACCGTTAATCCTCATCAAATCTTCAGAATGTATTTTATTTCAGAAAGCTTTGATGCTGTTAAAAATTGAGGTTATTTGATGCAAAGTATTACGTAACGCTATTCCATGAAGTTTTATTAAAACAGGAATATCCTTGTACTTTAACACAGACTACTGTGTTCCTGACCTAGCCATGAATTAATATATAATAAATCAAGTACCATTCGAGTCGTCGAAAAAGAATTACTATACTTTTGGTGATATTATTAACACAAATAATGGGCTTACGGTGAAGTACGTGTTGAACGATACAAATACTTGATGTTTGCGTTATATTCCTTACTTCAAGAACTTGGTTCTCTCACCTTTTCTTCATAGTGCCAGAGCAACCTCGTTAGAGAATAATATTATTTTGTTTTCCAGACATAACATCGATATCATATATACTCCATACGTTATATTCTTGTGGATAATCATCTGAAATACAATACTAATATCAATTCACTACACGCTGATTTTATTTGGTATAATAATAAAAGATACACAGAAAATGGAGGTAGTGATATATAGGTTCCACCTTACACTGTCTATAACATAACGTACTACGTATATAATAGCCTAACTTCAAAATAAGTGAGCTGAATACCGCCAAGTCCTTTGTGTGCTTGACCATGAATCTGACGTTCCGCGGTTTACGTCCCGTTACCGCCCAAAAAAATCGCGTCCCGTATTTTGGGGCCATAGATGCGTTCTAAGAGTGACAGTCAAATCACACTATATGATCTGAAAAGAACAGCCCAAAGGTTGGCTTGATTACTTTTCTTCCCTCTAGTCTATCAACTCGAAATTAAGGATGGCTAGCTCAGATTATCCTCGGTAACATTGCGCAAAATTCAACGAACAAACAATCAAAATAATGATATTGTTACGTATTACAATTTCGAATGGTTTGAAATCGAACTAGATGGTAATTTAAATTTAGTATTTAAATAAATGCCGATATATCTCCAACTTATGATATTTGCCGACAAGATTGATACACAAAGTTTTCGTTTTTTTTAATACAAATATATTTTAATACACAAACAATAATACAACTTACAATAACAGTTATTACAAATAGTTATTGCAAACAAT
>NW_013665612.1:2509295-2519840 GCF_000517525.1 Limulus polyphemus
CGAGAATCTTCTACAACTTTAGAGAACAGGCGGGAGTTTCGCAATGCATATTTAACAGTATGCGTTATGTACATTTCTAAAGGTAAATTTAATTTAAACAAACATCGATATTAAAATAAATGTATAATAATAAATCCGTCACAATATATTATAGCGGAATTATTTTGTTCCCTTTGCTAGGAACTTATGTATTAAACAATGTTGATGTGGAATTACTTGGTATCCTTTTCAGTTCGAGTCTCGACCCCGAAGAGACTTACTGCATTTCCATAATTCATATTTAATACTTGCACGTATAAATATATATATCTGGTAGTATTTATTAATAAGATGAGCGACAGCTTCCGAATACTTCCTTCCAGCCTCATAATTAGCACTATTTATATAATATACAATTCATTAACACATTTCCGCCCCCCAGTGGCACAGCAGTATGTCTGCGGACTTACAACGCTAGAAACCGGGCTTCGATACCCGTGGTGGGCAGAGCACAGATAGCCCTTGTGTAGCTTTGTGCATAATTAAAAACAAACAAAAAACAATTAACACATTTCCACGTCATTCAGGTACTTGTTTAATAAGATTAAATGCATGACTGAATCCAAAATACCAAGTACTTACAAAAACCAGTGCTGTTTTTTCACATTTTGTCCCAGTCAGAAATGCTATATAAATCCATTGCTTAGTGACTAGACAAAGACATATGTAATATATATATATAATGCATTTATCTATATATATAAAGATATTCATATCCACTTTCTTACATTTCCATATAGGTTTAAAATAAGGGAAAATAAACCTGAACAAATCAAACCTTAAAGATCACCCATTGTGTAGTAAAAGTACCTTAAATTTTCTTTTCAAACAGTCATTTTTAATACACTACACCCTTTTAAGACATTTGTATATTCTTTCTAAACAATCAAATTTTATACCAATACGGTCGATTTAAATGATTATATAATCCATTTAATTATTGCATGTATATTTCAAGAGTAGGGACATCCACTGTATGACAGATATAAATTTATAATATAATTTAATAAATATAGAGAAAAAATATATTTACTTTTTCCATTATATAAACTGAAAGCGAATATATTTTATGACATACTTCTTTAATCTGCTTAACGAAAAAGGAAACTTAGTTTTCATTTTAAGATTTATAAATAAAAACTTCAAAATATATTCCTCGCAAATTTAACATCATGTTCGCTTTTCTGAAATCATTTATCTTATAACTATTAGAAAAAAATTAACAACTTATAGTTTATTTTTATAAAATTTCGTTTTAGCTGCATTTTGCCCCCCCCCCCCAGTGCACAGCGGTATGTCTGCAGGTTTACAACGCTAGAATTCGGGTTTCGATACCCGTGGTGTGCAGAGCACTAATAGCCTATTGTGTAGCTTTGTGCTTAATTACAAACAACAACAGCTGTATTTGTTTTATAGATTACCCAGGTGATTATGCTATGAAGTACTAATTTCTTTTAATGCAGACAAAATTCCCTTTCGTATTTATTTATCTTAAAAACATACTTGCTTATGTTATAAAAATACATTTACTTTTTGAAGTGCAATATATACATAAGGTTCACCACACTTTCGGCGTATGCCAATAGAGCGGCGTGTTGCCTCAGATACGAAATGTGGAATCACAGATGACAATTTTTACATTATTATAGTTGGATCACGATGAATTCGCCAGCATCCCACAAATTAATGACTCAGGTGTAAAGCTTTTGACTGGGGTAATATTAAAAGGTATAAGGATAAGATATATTCATACATTCTTATTATTAAACAAAAAGTACACGGCAATGCAAAGCAAGAAACCTTTAGTGTTCCCCATGTGGAAACACTTTCACAGTAGATTATTTAGGAACAGCATCAGGGCCTGAAACTATACGCAAGCCAAACCGAAACAACGTCCACAAGGCCTCAATGGCAAAGTGAAACATTATGTTTACAAAAAATAACCCTCGTACCCAAAATGTCATTGCTATAAACCTGAGCATATCTCTTGTTACCAATAGCAAAATAATAAGCAATTATTTTAAGTTAACGAAGGTTTACATCTCGGAATCAAGAGTTGTTTTTAAAAGAAGGTTGAAGAAATTGAATGAAAGCAATATAACTTGTCCACATACCTGTCAACACCCTCCAGTGCTGCTCCAATATAAATTTATGCCTATAGTTAGTTGTCTTGAAAGACGACGTCCACTTACTGTTCAAGGTCAGTGGAAAATCATTTAAATTTCTCAAAATAGAAATTACCCTGAAGAAAGGCTGAAGAAATGGAATCACAGCAATCTCGTTCGGCCACATCTTTTTTAAATCCTCCAATACTGTTCTAATGAATATTTATGCCTTTGGTTTTGAAAGCCGACATCTATTTATAGTTGAAATTCGGGTAAAAATCATAGAAATTTGTCAGAGTAGAAATTACTCTGAAGAAAGTCTGTGGAAATGGATTTACAGCAACCTCATTCGGCCACATAGTGCATAATCATGACCATCAGAGCAATAGTGACCGAAGATGGAGGAGGTTCTTCCTAAGGCAATACAGAACCCGGAATATTGTACATATAATGTGCAATTATCCTTTTGTAACATAAGTAATGGATTTACTATCCTATATCTATTTAATATCGATGTTTGTTTAAGTTAAATTTATATGTAACAATGTACATAAGTCCAGCTAGCTTTTTAACCAAATAACAGGATTGACTCTAACTTTCATAGCGCGTCTACAGCTGAAAATGAAGAGCGTGTTCGGTGGCATCATGTCTCGAACCAAGGACCCTTCAGTCCAAAGCCTGACCAGCTAACCTCTAGGCTGCTGGTCTTTCTAAAAAAATCTCTTAGAACCTATGTTTTCTTTAATGTTTATAAATTCTATTTCGTGTTTAACCAAATGATTCCCATATTCTATAACAACTAGCTGTCACCTTTAAACAGTCAACACTGTAGTATTCATGCATTATCTAAATTTCTCCATAGTTTTGTTAATACACAGAAACGATTCTAAAATTCTCATGTGGCTTCTTAACTAACAATTAACTTATTTTCTCGTTTTGCTAATACATAGAATATAACATCAAACTTATTGTCGTGGGCAATGTATTTTTGGCCAATAAAAAGAAAAAGAGATGACATCCTTAATATTTCCTTGAATCAAAAACGGAATAGTTTCCTTTACACCTAGATGTAAATCAACCAACCAAGATAACCTAAATGTCTTCCGTTTAAGACTGTGTGAACATTTTATTTGAAATACTTATTCTATTTCGGACATAACCTTGTTTATATAGAGTTTCTAACTGCAATTGAACCAGAAGATGCTTTATAACTTGTAAATATCCTAAAACTTTATCTGTCTGAAATACATCCAAGAAAGCCAGTATGGTGGGGGTTCATTCAAGATAACTTACATGAACGGAACCTATAAAATATAACCTGGCAAAATAAAATGCCTTCAAGAGATCTTGTTGCTGGAATGCATTTTAAAAATCGTGTGCAAATGCCCTTCTCACACGGAAAATCTGCCTGCAGGGAAATCTGTCCAAAAACGTGGCATAAGAGAGCTTTTCTAACTGCAATGTGTTCTAGAGAGTCTTGAGCCTATCCATAACTGAATCCTTCTAGCAGAATTTTATCAGTAAAAACATGACTCACATGGCTCACTATGGTCAGCTTCCATTGTGAATGGAACACATTCTCGAGAGTCTAGAACCCATTCAAGAGTAGGACACATTCTTCGGGGTTTGAACCCATTCGTAACAGAACTTTACTCATGAAAACCTCGGTGCTGTGCTGGAGCCAAACCCATTGAAGATACCTCGTCTGGCCGGCTTTAATTATGGATGGAACACATTAAAGTCTATAAAATATTCAGGGGAGTTTGGTTACCGTTACCATTATATACTGTATAGAGCGAAGTCAAGAAATATTTACTGTTTCAATAGTCTATCAGTACAATCAACCGAATAATTTGTTTTCATTGTAACTCAGTTTGTGTTAACAATGTTGTACCGCCACTTGTTGTGTTAATAATGAACAAAATATTTATCATACGTTTCTCAGAAGTGTCAATATTAAAGTGTGACAAAAGCGTTCGAAAATTAAATTTCTGTTAATTTTTTACACATTTTCAGGAATATGATCAAATATTATCAGATTTCAGCTTTAAAACATATAGTTAATGCCGATTTAATGTCCAGGGTATTTGCAGGTCCATATTGTAAATTGAAACATTTTACAAAATTTGAATGACTTTTGTCTAATATATATGTTATTTTACTTCGAAGTAATAAATCCACTCAATAAAACTAGAATTTGAACACGTTTTCTCGTAGATTGTTGTTTGATTATTTTTTTAATATACTGTTACGTTTGTTAATTTTCCGTAAAAATTCTTTCCGGAGAAACTTTAGCGATACAAATCCCTTTTTTAAATAAAACTAGTTTATTCTTTCTCAATACAACTTTGCAATACACTTAATTTCCACAGTCAGTTTAACTTAAACAAACGCTATAATTCACAACGAACGATTCACGCACTACCGCGCTTGACTCAATTGTCCGTCTCTATCTCTGTCTGCAATTCAATTCCATTGTTTGGCGCACTTATATACAAGAATACCGCACATCTAGCAAGCACTCGAGCATTCACGAACCTTCGAGAATATCATGACGTGTTACTAGCGTCAGGTGACTTCCGCTGTCGTAACAATACTATTCGTCAGATATTGAAGTTTTGCCTTCTCTTTCAAGAAAAACGATTTGTTTTAATTTTTACTTATTTAAAATTGCATATACATATCATAATATTCCATGTGTTATTTTAATGGTTTAGATTGTTTTCAAGCAGATCAAACGACTCCATACAATAGTAATCAATTACCCGACCCAGAAATATTTCGCTTTTCCTTGGCGATAGCTTCAAAGTACGCCTACACGTTTACAATTTCTTGATGTGCTTTTTTCTGGCTCGCTGCAGATCAAGTGACACTCCCGCCTGTGTCTCACCATCAACCGTTAGTGTTCTCTCAGTGATAGCCTGACAAGACAGAAATTGTTTTTCCTTATATTCAAGGAGAATGACTACTGTTTTCTCGCCTTTGCTACATTTACACGTAGTATATACAAATGCCTTTGAACACGTTTACTCGTATATTGTTGTTTGATTATTTTTTAATATATTATTCGACTTAATGAAAAAAAAGAAAGAAAGAAACCTTGTCTATTTCATAGCTTAACTCACTGAGCCTTGATAATATTTTTCGTAATAGAAATGGTCAAGATGTAATCCAGTGTTCGACCAAAAGTTAAGCGGAATTAACTTTCAAGTTCTATGAATGACAAACACGATTTTTTTTAAAAAAAAGTCGTATATTCTACTACAGATCATAACTTCACGTTGAATACTCAACTGAAAGCCCCTCAGTGGCACAGCGGCATGTCTGCGGACTTACAACGCTAGAAACCGACTTTCGATACCCGTGGTGGGCGGAACACATAGAACCTGTTGTGTAGCTTTGTGATTAACTTTAAACAAATCAGTAATCAAACTCAACTGAAAAAAATATGTACAAAGTCAAATATACAAAGGAACAATAACACACAGAGGCAGGATGGCATTTAATTGTATTTTTCATTTTCTAATCCTGGGTTGTAGCAGGAATTACATGAAAAGTCTTTTTGTTTTGTTTCAAAGGTAGATTAGGCCTGAGTATAGAAACCGCAACTTTGTCCCACTCTAGAAACAGGCAAGCATATTGCATTAAACCAAAACTCTATTAAGTCTTTATTTCTTATAATGTTTCAACTGAATTAAATTGCCACATTAATGGAAATTATTGTAAGATGCAGTTAACCCTAAAATTGACAATAGGGTTCATATAGACATAATTTAAACACATTTTTGCAACTATTTATACACCAAATTGTTTGTGGGTTTACAACTGGTGGTTCCAGTTGTCTTTGATAACGTACGAGTCACCAGAAATGTTTGAGAGTAATAAATGCCATCAAATTTACAAATAATCCCACTAATTACTGCTGAGGTACATACACAATGAGTGATTTGGCTCAGAACTTTTGGAAGTCCTTTACAATGGATATTGTAAGAGGCAAAAATATAAAATGATTCAGCGGAAGTGAACAGTATAAAAATAAATTGGTAATTTGGGAGATAAGCAATTAGAATAGTCCTTATCTTGTAGAAACATGAAATTAGGTGCAATTATACAGCCATAACATTGAAAAGCTCGCGATTATTGTCTACATTGTTTACGGCATCAAATATGATTTTTTCGACATTAATAACACAAAATTATAATGTATATTGACTGATTAAATTTGAGTCCAAGGAAAAGTGATTTATAAGGAATCAGTTTTTGTATTTATGAAAAGGACACTACGGTTACCTGTTGCAGTCTCTAATTTTGAGCTATTGACCAGAAGGTTTAGGTATCCAGTCAGTAGTTCCATGCCACCCACCATCCAAGCTTACAAATTGACTGTCACTTTCATAATGCACCTACAGTTTAAAGTACGAGAAATATTTTCTGGTATCGCGTGGAATCGAAGTTGGCTCACCAGCTCTAAAATCTATAGCTCTACCAAAGGACCAACTCGCACCTTTTAAAGAATCAGAAAAGGGTATTGGTCCGAACTATAACTACTTAAATTTTGTCCTGTGTTTTATGTTTTACTGTGTGTTACCAATTATCTCTTATTTAAGAAGCTGCAAAGCTGTAATTCGCTTCTTCAGTCCAAAAACAAAATAGAGGATCGGTTCATAATATTATGTTTGAAGGATTGCTTGAATTACATATATTATGTTGTAGAGATTTGGGGTTTCAATAAATGTCGAAAATATACGGCTAAATTTTATGAAATGTTTTTAACTAGATAAAAGCGCAACTAAATATGTTACTTCGGTTAAATTCTGTAAATAGCCACTGCAAAGCGTTTTAACTGAGAAACGTAGGACAGACTTCCTATGGGGTACATTAAGAAATGTTTGAAAACTTTGATGTAGGGAAGAGAGACACTTCGGCCGTCAAAGGAAGAGATATTACACTTAATTATAGTTATAAAACTCACAGGGCACAAGCCAAACTTTTCAGGCGAATTTAACCTGCGATTAAGTACATTTATAAGAGGATCATCAAGGGGTCAGTAACGTTTTGAGACTTATTCTGCACGCTGATATCAAATAATACATTTTAGAATAGTTCTGTCATTATAATGTACTAACACACGCGCATTGTAACAATGCATAATTCTGAAAAATATTTTGAGTTATATGTATATATAATTGTTTCTACAAGGAACGATGGTGCGGGATATATATATATATATATAGATATATATCAGACCACATTCCTGGATGAATAATAAAATTTTATTGAAATGATTATACTTTTAAATGGGAAGTTTTCATTGCATGTGCATTATGCAGACATACAAAATGTTTTCTATCTCCTTTATTTAGTAAAATAAGATCTTAAACTTTGCCTAATTTTTTTCATAATTCCCACACATACAAATTCATCCAACTTAAT
Organism: Limulus polyphemus; assembly: GCF_000517525.1. Lineage (NCBI taxonomy): Eukaryota > Metazoa > Arthropoda > Merostomata > Xiphosura > Limulidae > Limulus > Limulus polyphemus. Next base: position 2,516,873 of record NW_013665612.1, read on the forward strand.
GTAAAACATTGACCAAAAAATGGCTAACTTCCTTTTGTTCTATTATATACTGTTCTGTGTCATTCCCTTATGGTATTACGTACGCTTTTGCATGGAAAAGACTGTTGTAAAGTAGAAAATACTTTGTAAAGGCGAGAAGCGGTCTTTTCCACTGGTGAATCAAATGATACATGACGATGAAGGAGATGTACGCAGTGCACACACACCCTCCGAGGAATAGCATTGTACATAACATTGGTATGTCTTCTTAGAGTGCAACAGCTTTTGAAGTGGTTGATCAAGAATAACGATATTTTGATAAGAATTTCAAAGAATCAAATTTTGAAGGGATGCTACAAGAATTATCTGTTGTGAATTGGGCAGCTGAATTATTGAAATATTCAAGATAAACAAGTTCCTTATAGAAAGAAAAGAGTGGCTGCAAGTAAAAAATCATATTGGCTAACAAAGGGTATAAGGGGTCAAATTAAAGAAAAGCACCACAGATTTAACTAATTTAAATTGACTGGTATGATGTGAGAGTTAGAAGGTTATAGACGATCAAAAGAGTTAGTGGAACAAGAAATTAGGACATCAAAAAGGATCTATGAAAATAGGTTGGCTAAAATGTGAAAATTAAAAGTAGGGACTTCTTTAAATACATTAAGGGTAAACAAAATGCTAGGATCTGGTTGGGCCTTTGAACGATGATAACGGAGGGCTTATATCTGATAGTTATGAGATGTTTGGATTATTACATTCTGCAATTTCTTCAGTTCTACTAATGAAGATTTATGTAATATTCCTCATCTTGAACAGTTGGTAAATGGAAACAAGATTGAACAAGATGATCACATTACATCTAAGCTCTCTGAGACAAAATTGGAATGTTTAAAGAAAGAAAAAGCTCCTGTGCCAGATAATATTCCCCAAAGGGTTTTGAAGGAGGTTAAGGATTGGATACGTGAGCCACTTGATATTATTTTTTGTAAGTCCTTGAATAGTGGGTTGGTGCCAGAGAATTCGAATTGGCTAATATCACTCCTCTTTTCAAGGGAGTTAATAAAAGGTGTAAAAGGTTTAGCTAAACGTGCAAGTTTTAAAGATATAATGGCCCAGTTACAACTAATTTCTGGCCTAAAGTTGCTTTTAGACAGTATGAAAACTATCACTTTGGTCAAGTGATATTTCTACAGATTTATATGTACTCACATGTATATTATTTGTATAAAATGGATGTCCTAGTCCCCTAGGCTTCATTGGGACTTGCACTTGATTATAATTTAGTTAATGTAGCTCCTCTATATCCAATCCACATTCAGAACCTAATTGTTCTTATATTTCAGTCTTGACTTTTCTATGTAATATCAATTCCTAAACACTTCTGGCTGTCTCATCCACTCAACTAGCCAATTGTGTTTTCATTCTCATTCTCGCCTGCCCACCCATGCCTTTTCTATGCTGCACTATTCATGGAGAATATTCTGAAAGTTGTATCTTACGTTACTTCACGAACGTCACCAAGTATCACGTTATCTTCAAGCAATGACCTGAAATTTGGTCCAATAGACTCAGAGCTGATGAATGAAAAATTATTAGCTGGCCCATTTGACTCTGCAAGCTCAAACTAAAGCCTCGAAAGAGCTAACACTGAAGTAGCTGGAAGTTCCACCCTACTAACCTACTACTAATGACACCTACTGGCCACCAAACGACCGAAAAGTGAGACTACTAAAATGATTCCAAATATGCCCATGGAGCTCAGCTTTCTCAAAGCCCACCCTCAGATTCCAACACTAATAAAGATGCCACTGACTGATAAAACCAAAAACTAGGGAGGAGCCAAACATTGAAAGAAGGTCATCGGATATCCTGTTTGAGGGTGTAAAATCACCAAACACTATTGGCATCAGATGTGTATCCAACTTTTATGGAACCAGTATATCCCAGTATCCATGAAACCTCCCTGATGCTTAAATCTAGGTAGAAGTCTCCCAATCTTCAGAATGGCATGGCTCCATCGGTTTCTGCATCCACATCCCCACCCAGGCTACTGGGATCTAAACCTACTACATTACAAATATCACCTTAGGGAGTCCAATATTCATGGCTGCAACACCCTCATCAGAAGTTCCTAATGACAGCGCTCACCGAAACAATCAAACAGTACAACCCACACCAGCTAGTTATTTTCACACAACATTGCTAAGCTAAAGTCACCCTGTGAATCAAGGCTTAAGCTCAATACAAGCGAGAGGAAGGCCGGCTGTTAGAAAGAAGGTAGCCCCCTTCAAACTCTTGTTAAGCATTGTCAGAGCTGTCCAGACGCAAACGCCTTGGCAAGAGCCAAGAGAATCGTCCAGCAAATGGACGTTACCGACTACAAATGAATGGTTTTACTCTAGAACCTGCTGTCAGAGCTTCTGTAATAACGTTTTGTTTGTTGCTAAGCGCGTAGCTATACAATGAGCTAACTGTCCTCTGCCCATCGTGGATATCGAAACCCGATTTTTAGTGCTACAAGCCTGTAGACTTACAGCTGAGCCATTGAAGACACCAGTAAGAATAAATGGGGCTCTCACTTACCTCTAATTTGTCTTTGTAACTTGATTTTAATTTAATGTGCACTTTTCTTTTGTTTGAGTTGTACTTGATTTTGCAAATAAATATGTTGATATTTTGATTTCGGTTAAATGTATGATTTGTATTGAATCTTGTACAATATTTGCACTTCTTTTTGTTGTATATAGTGTATGCTATTTTTGTGATTGTGATAAAGTATATATATATATATATGTGTGTGTGTGTGTGTGTGTATTTACCATATTGCCTTTCAATTTAACGTGATTATGGTAAAGAAATGTTAACCTTTTGTAATCTTCTGTTTTATTGATTGCTAAGTACACTGATTTGTATTAAGAAGAAATGTTTTGCTTTTGATGTAACAGTTTGTTTGTTTGTTTGTAATTAAGCACAAAGCTACACAATG
>NW_013665612.1:2520758-2543092 GCF_000517525.1 Limulus polyphemus
TAACGTGATTATGGTAAAGAAATGTTAACCTTTTGTAATCTTCTGTTTTATTGATTGCTAAGCACACTGATTTGTATTAAGAAGAAATGTTTTGCTTTTGATGTAACATCGATGTGCTTAACTTTCGTATATGTGATTTTAATATACTATACTTCATTTTTTACTTCGATGCAATGCTAGAAACTTATTTTATGAAACATGATATTTGTGTTAAAGGCTTTTATTTTTACTTATCCTTTACTGTTTTTTCTCAACTATACATACATAGTGAATACAAACTCTGTGTTTAAAATAGATATTACTTAAGTATATTTTACATAATGAGATTAGAACATTCTAACCTTGTACATCTAGCCTAAAAGTTTTCCTGATTAATTCAGTTTTATCTCATGACTTTATTTTAGTATGATTTACTCTCGTAAGAAACTTGTTTTATTTAAGTATTTAATGTTAAAGAGGTCTGCTTTTTTTATTTTGTAAAATTTTACTTTAACATAAATGCAGAAATGATTATTTTATTCTATTTTGTATGTGTTTTCACAGAGTCTACTTGTTATTTTAGTGTAACTTGTTATTTATGAAGAGTTTGGTTCATTTTGTATTTTTAATGAGAAGTTAAAGTGCTACTTTATTTTGATGGTAAAGGGTATGTGGTTAATGAGAAGTTAAAGTGCTACTTTATTTTGATGGTAAAGAGTATGTGGTTAATGAGAAGTTAAAGTGCTACTTTATTTTGATGGTAAAGGGTATGTGGCATATTAGTGTTCTAAACCAATTCTGGAAGAGTTTATTTTGATTTATATTTTTAATTTTTCGAATAAGGAATCTCTTCTATATTGTATTATGCTTTGATAATGAAAAATTTATTTGTTTTCTGATCGCTATTAGATCTGTTTCTTATTTGTATGTATGATTTCAAGTAATATATTTCCCTTTGTGTTCTCTCTTTCAACATAGTTTCTAAAGGACTGTGTGATTGTATATTCCAAGCTCAACGATAAGATATCCATGTCAATAAACAACTTATTATAGTGTTAGTTCTGATGATATCTATATACCTAATAATAAGTAACTTGATATCAAAATCAATATAAGATCATTCTATTTCTCATATAACAATTTGTAAAAGCGTTAAATATATCTAGTTATTCAACATTTTTCCTAAAGACGTGTAATTGTTTTAGTTTTCCTAAAAACATTACCCTTACCGAATTATGGAAAGGAGCCGCCCATGTGGGGACCACGTGTAGCAGATGTAGAAACAGGATATCTTCTCTCACACCCTCATCCCCTGCCCCCTGGTGCTCACCTACAGCGAAGAGACATTCCTATACTGCTCTAAACATAAACCTTTTTCTCATCAGTTTATGTTCATGAACTTTCTAAGTTTATGATGAACGAAACATTTATGATCTAATCGGTTAGACGAAGACTACACTTATCATCTTGAACAATATTTTTCTTTTTCAATCAGATTTATGAAATGAGATCTAGGCAATAATTTCTTCTTCGTGATGGTAGGACAACGAAATGATTTTCCACTTCAATCAGTTCCGGTTAATATTTTAATGAGTTGAATAGAAATCTGACATTAATAATCCAAATGTACAGTTTAATAATCTCCATTTAAATTCTGAATATCGAAATTTCCGACTTTACGCACTCTTAAAGAGCAGGATATGCCAGAAACATTCTGTGTTTTCAAGTACTGGCATTCCAGCTGCGTCGCTTTCCTATTCCGGCGATACGCGTACCAGTGTGAAACTGTCTAAAGATGACACATTACAACCTCGTATAATCTCTTTGAAAACAATAGTCTGTGTCACAGCTTTGGAAAGATATTTCATCGCACTAATTAAACTGTCAATCCTTAAGTAACTCTTGCTTTATGAATCTAATTTAATCCTTTAAGAATGGTTCATACGTTGTGCGAGCTTCCTATATATTACTAAAAGCTTAAACTTTCTCTTCAAAATGTCGTTGGCGACTGAATACAACATAAAATAATTTAAAAATGAACTAGTACGTTCAATGCTATTCACACAAGTAGCACTTCTGAGAAAGGTAAACAGCCATAAGATTTGTGCCCTAAACGTCTAATGTTTATTTAAATATAGTGGAATTGAGTTAAGCTGTAAATGTTATTACTCTAGTTAAAATGACGTATAAATTAAGTATATGTTAAATATAATTATGCATTATTAATGCTCTAGTTATATCTATTTTGGTTGATTTTTCGCATCTTTTTTCTCAAAATAAAAAGTTTATCAGAGAGAAAAATAACCCAACGAATCGGTGTGGACACCACAACTAGTTTAACAAAATCATTCAAATATTCGATCTTATTCAGTCATGAGTTAACAACAAGAAAAAAATGTTTGTTAGACTACTTGACCAAAATAAACCAAGAAATATACTTTTCGGTTTAAATAATATGAACAATTTTACTTCCTATAAGCATTAACAAGTTAGCATTTCACAACTGAGGGTGAAGTTGTTTTATAATCTACTTCTTTTATATTATACGTTTGTCAACGATCATGGATGTACCGGCATTAATTATTTCCATGTTTTACTGTGTTTACTTCGAGTTAACAGAAAATCAAAACATAAAAGCCTCTAATCATTTTGTCTCAGATAACTTGAACTGTGTTGTGAGGTTTTATTATGTTTTGCTATGTTAGGAATACTTTTTCTTTTGGAATATTTTAACTGTAAAGACCTCTAACACCTTCCTATACACCTGATTATATAACTATGGTCTAGTTATTTACTTTGATCTAATTCAAAGTATGTTCTTTAAAGCAATAGCATAGTTTCCAATTGGTCAAATAAATATGAAATCTTACAATTGACTGAAAAGAAGAAGAAAAAAAATAGTAACAACAAACAGGTTTTAAACTATTTCTTCGTTATATTATGAAGTCACACACACACATGTATGAATGTTTTGTTTTTGTTCTTCTTGTTATTTCGAAGCTAGCCGTCCGTAACAATGAACTGATAGACAAGTCAGATGGAATGCTGTCTCTTGTTCAAAGCAAAAGAGAATAAATCTAAACAATTTTACTATGCGATGCCAATTAAACAAGACTTTGTCACATTTGACAAACGAAAGATGTTAAGTTGACCTAAAAGTAAAGATAACATTACTTCAAATCCCATTAGTTTTTGTATGCTAGTGTATATATACCATGAAACTAAATTAATATATAGTTTGTCAATTCATTCAAATCCCAAGCACCAACATTTTAACATGATCAGATTACAACAAGATCATTTGTTTAAAATTATTTTCATTGTTGGTTGGAAGTTTGTCCTCATTTCGTGGCAAAGTATTACATAGTTCTTATTCGAAGTATCAAAAGAAGTTACCAGTGACATCCTGTATAGCCATACCAAACGGGCAAAGTGTATATTTTGTCAGTTCGTTTTGTTGTGGGGTGTCTGTGCTGTGCCCAACAAGGGTATTGAAATCCGGTTTTTAGCGTTATAAGCTTTCAGATTTACCGCTGACCCACTGGAGGACTTGCCAGTTCGATTCTATGGATTCATAAGAATAATAACAGAAACAAGGGAAAAATCTTAGCTTAGTCTTGCTTAAAAAATAAAATGGTGCATTTTATAATTTGAACACGTGGTGGTTATAACAAATTTTAGTATTTTGGGTGTTATACTTTATATCTATTATAGCTACGAAATTTAACGCCGCCCCTATAGAATAGATATATCATCGTCTCCTGAATTAGTTTCCTTTGCATATAATCAAAACTGAATATATTGTATTTTTGTTTTTCAAACTCAAATTCTTTAAACCATTGAAACAAAAATCCAATATGTAGCGTTACGTGTAGAGCTACTTATTAAAGGCAGTCTGACATTGTTGCCTTACCAATCGGGTGTTTAATGATTTTTTGCTAGTTTAGTTGACTTTCACGGTTAGCTTACTTTCTGCGACATAACAGCAGCTATATGTATATATATATATAAAACCGAGTAAACTGATCAACATAGTTGCGAACATGCTAAAAACATCATTAGGAATAGCTTTGGCTAAAAAAAAAATATTTTCATTTTCCACCTTTCTTTAGTTCCGGAGTCCGAGTTCACATTGATAATTATAATTACTACAGTTTCTTAATGATGAAGTATAACAGATGACAACAACAAAAAAAAGAAGAAAATCGTTTACTTAACTGTTTGTCTTCTTTCAGAGTATTGTAGTACAGTTAATAGGATATTTCATCAAGTCACAAATAAGTAAACAAAATATATATTGCATATGCTTATGAGTATCAGTTACATGAAATTAGATACTAGACCACATTATGTAATTCAACGTAATGTTTGGACTTCTTGCAACTTCGCCTCTCATTATCCATTGAGCATCAGTTATATTTCACAATTACGTACTTCATGAATGAATGTACCCAAAATATTTACAGATATACACAACAATTAAAATCTAAACTCTAAAATATATTATTGTTTGGATAACATATTTTAATCTTCGCTCAATACTTTCTCGCTGGTGATGGTTAAGATGGTTGTGTTTATTGGGAAGTCATATACATGTAGTAGATAAGTTCTTACTCAGGCGTGTGGGCTTTACATCCAAGATCTAAAATATGCCATCTAACTGATAACCGTGTGTAGCCCTTTTCCCCTAATGTCAGTGGTTCTTCAATTTATGGGTAAAAGACTAACCCATCAGGTGTTCTCTCATAAAACAAGAGTAGTTTGCTGTTTATGTTGGAATCTGATGATAAAAAAAGGTTTTTATTATCAAGTGATCTAGTGACACTACAGCACTAAAGCACAAAAACTGATGTTCAGCTAATATTAATGCATTATAAACTTACGGTAGACATTCAACCAACGATAAATCAAGAGCACTAAATAGCTTATTTGAATTTTGAAAATGATATTCGATTGATAAAAATAATTTTAATACGCTAAATAATCTTAAGGGCTTGTTTCTCCGATCTCAATATCTGTTGTTACGTCATAAGACTTAATGAGGATTTAACTGTTCTTTGTGGATAAATACTACAAAACGTTGTCGTTGCCTTTTCCTTAACTTCATATACTTCAATAATTCAAGACAAATAAAATTATTTTAAACTCTTGCAAAGTGTTTGTATTTTTGTATTCATGGCAAAGCTAATGAGGCTCTCTGACTCTGTACCTAATCTTGAACTAATGACCAGGGAGAAGGCAGCCAGTCAGCTGCGTCTTACCCACGCTAGGGAATTGACTGTCACTCTTATGACACACCCACAACTTAAAGTGCAGAAAATATTCTGTGGTATCGTACGTATATGAAAAGGTTGGACTTGTGGTTGAGCTCTGGCAAGCCGAGGCCACCTCTTGTATTCTGTGGTATCGTAGGTATATGACCTCGGCTTGCCAGAGCTCAACCACAAGTCCAACCTTCGCCACCTCTTGTAAAGACTTAAAAATATATAAAAATATTTTCATTTGCAATTATCTTTAAAAAAAAGTCTTGTGAAGCAACTTTATTTTAAAGCGTTCTCACCTTCTCAACCTTTTATCTTCAAGCTGCTTTATCTTTATTTGTGTGCGTTTGTGAGTTTGAAGGAAACTTTTAAATTATCACTTTTTTGCACTTTTTCACACTTCTGACCCAGAGTGAAGAAAGAAGAATACGGATAAGTAGCTTTAGCAGGCATGCAAGCTAAACATTTAAGCTATCGGAAAAATGATAAAATTGTGTGTCTTAGTCATAATCCTGACATGTCAGTGACGAACCAAAGCACTAAACGACCAGCACAGATTACACATTTAGATTGGGTTTTATCAAAGACGTTATTCCATACGACCATTGAGTTGTCGGTAATGTGCAGGATTTCAGGCTATTAGTCTGAAATGAAAAGCTATTTTCATCTGAATTGCTCCCACGCTTTAAGTACTTCAAGGACGAAAGATACTAAAAGATTGTTATTGTCGCAGCTCATAATAGAATACGAAATTTTGTTCAATGCTTAAGAGGACTGGCGAATAATTAATCTATAAAAGACCAGCTGATGCGCTGAATAATAGATAAAAACCATTTCTATTGTTTCATATAACTTTTGAAGAGATTCGAGGAAATACTGCTGTATTTCTCGATTACTTTTATTTTTGCTGTCTGTGAGCGTTTCACAAGATGGTAATATTAGAGCGTTAAAGCTCTTTCCTTTTCAACGTGTATACTCGATTGTGGAAAAATCAAATCACGTGTTTTTCATGGAATTCTCGTATTGTAATACCCTATTAACCGTGCCTTTAAAACATGGAGTTTCTATATTTATCATATTTTTTTGCAGTTTGTTGTTTTTACTTCTAGAACTGAAGGAGATATAAAACACATTGTTTAAGGTGCATTATCCATTTAAAGCTATAACTACACAGTATTTTGTTTCATGTCAAATGTGAGACTCCGTACATTTGGAGAGCGACAAATCTTTATTTTCTTAATTCATTTTTCAGAACACTTGAGTGCAACTTCATGTTTCCTCCCAGATGTATTGATCTGAGTAACGCCGAAATGTTCCGTTCTTCTGACAACTAAGGTCTTTTTAGTAGAGACAATATACTATTGTTGACAGTTAGGACTTTTGTATTGGTATACTACTAAACTACGATTAGATGGGGAAATTCTTTCCCTGACCAAAATATCCTCCTGTCGTAATCATAGCTTGACAATAAAAATTGTTAAACCTTTAGAAATCTCTACCATAATGTTCCGTTTTCTGTATTATTGTTGTGGTTGTTGTTTTCATAAAAACCGATAACTTCCTGTGTACGCGAGATTCTACTTATTTGATGTTTGGATACAACGTATTTATAGATTTGGTTGTCACATTTATTTAAGTTCTAGCCTACATCATAACTATCTATCTCACTGAGAAGGTGATTTTTTAAACCTTTCTCTACTATTCAATTGGCAAAGAAAACCCTTCAATAGTGTGGATATATTACATGCATGGCGGATCGTAATTCCTATAGCATTTTTCTTAAATATTTCATTTAAAAAAATTATCACAATGAAACCCTTAAGAACGAGATGCAAATGTAATACATTACCATGTCACCTCAGATACGAACCATGGCGATATACGAACACGTGTAACATCAATATAGTTGTTTCATGGCAAATTGCTGACTATTCGATAGTGCCATCCCCCAGAGATTAACCTATAGCTCGAGGTTTATTTCACAGTTCTTTACGAGAAAGAGTTGTCATATGGCGAGAATGTTAAACTACACAGAGCCAAAAAATACAGCGTTTTCTAAGAAGGGAGACTTCAACTATCTCGGTGAAAGCAAGAAAACTCACAGAGGACAGTAACAAGTAAACCTCGAACAACTCCTACTTCCTCAAAGTAAAGACTATCGTTACAATAGGAGAACCCTACTACCCAAAAATATCATTACGTTTAAAGGCTGTATGACGGAATCTAAGAAATTCGCCCATTTAGTGCCTCATTGAGTTCATGCCTGGGAGGGAAGTGTTGAAACACCATGTAATGCACTGAAAATCCTAATGCTACTATTCTGACTTCTAGTAGAATTTTGCGATATTTTCTTGTTTCTGTGATTAAATTATGTTACATGAATGATATAAATTATGTTTCTATATTTTATTTGTTTAATTATATTTCTTTATATTATTCTAGAGTGATGCAAAAATGTTTGGTTATAGCTGTAGTCATTTAGTAAATGGCCCTGGAAGCATATGAGTTTGTGAAATGTTACAGTTTTTAAGAGTTAAATTTTGCAGTTTTTTAGAGTTGAATCAAACTTCCGTTTTTTTATAATATATTTTCAATTTAAAAACCTTAAAAATGATTGAATTATTAATTGCGTAATCGCCTAAGGATAACCCATGTTAAAAATGGACAAAAAGTAAATCCAACTTTTATTTTCTTACAAGTTACATTGATACTGGAAAATGGCACTTTCTTCTCTAACAATAAACAATTAAATTAACTTTTTATAAGTTAGATTTTTACATTAGGTAACAGATTTCTTAAATAAGGTAACTAAATGTATTTTATCAAAATCTGGGACGTTACATTGGGTGTAAGGGGATGTAAAATGTAAATTCAGTATATGCTATCCTCGTGGATACATATGATCTAAGTATGCAAAGTGAGAAAAATATTGAAAGAATACAAAAAAAAACGGCCGTCTTAAATATCAATCCAACTTATGCCTTATCGACATCACGCGGATTTGAGAGCCACTTCAATGTATTACGAAACTAATATTTGAAAAACAAAACTTAAATAAGGCAATAAGCTGTAACTGTAGTGAAATCGTAAGTGTTTACTGTCTGTTTGGATACCATTATCACAATTGATTAGTAAATTAGGGTCATTTGCACAAATACAAAGTTCTCGGCATTTTAGTTCCATATAATCGGTGATGGTTTCTTTCTGGAGTAGCCAAGCGAGACACAGTAGTTAGCAAATCGAACAGTGGGTCTGAAGATTTGTGTTTCGCGTCTCGTTACCGTCAAAACAAGATGCACCCCACATTTTGGGGGTATGGGAGTGTTATAAGAGTGACGGTCTAAAAAGTGTAGTCCAAGAGTTGCCTGTGGCGGTAATGATTAGTTGCTCTCTAATCTATCACTTCAAAATTAGTACAGTTAGCGCATATAACCTTCAAGTAGCTTTGGGCGAAATTTCACAAACAAACGAAACTTTTCTAGATACAGTGGTCTAAACTTGGATGATACCCCCCCCCACCCCCAAAAAATACCCAATGAGATCTGGTCACCTTTGTTTAATAGTACTTTATTGTTATTATTATAATAATAAAAAACTGTTTACGAATTTAACAATCACTACTACACTCACATGTTTTCTGTTAATTAACTGTTCTATAGTTTACTGTGGGTGACTTTACACCAATTTTCTAAAACCAAGACCCACCAGCTCTATCGGAATAAACTTAGCCCCTCGGTGGGGACTTTCAACAGGCTATTTTGTTCTTTTGTTTTCAACCAAAACGAGAACGGTTGCTTATTTTTTTATACACAAAAACTGTTGCTAAAAAGAGAGAGAAAAGTGGTATTTGTTGTATACTTAAAAGGAAAAGGTTGCTAAAGCAGTATTAACGTGCTATTTTATTCTATTGTTATAAACTAAAAGGAAAAGGTTGCTAAAGCAGTATTAACGTGCTATTTTATTCTATTGTTATAAACTAAAAGGAAAAGGTTGCTAAAGCAGTATTAACGTGCTATTTTATTCTGTTGTTATAAACTAAAAGGAAAAGGTTGCTAAAGCAGTATTAACGTGCTATTTTATTCTGTTGTTATAAACTAAAAGGAAAAGGTGGCTAAAGCAGTATTAACGTGCTATTTTATTCTGTTGTTATAAACTAAAAGGAAAAGGTTGCTAAATTTAAAAGGTAAAAGGAAAACGGTTAGTAAAGCAAGATCAACGTTCTACATGTTCTTTTGTTGTAAACTTAAGAGGAAACAGTTTCTAAACAAGATCGACGTACTCTTTGTTGTCTTTTTGTAAACAGAAAATTAATTTTTTGCTAGAGCAATGTCAGGTTCCTATTTTGTTATTTTTTCATACACTGAAATGGAATCGTTTGTTTAAGCAACATCAACATGCTATTTTATCATTTTGTAAACTGTAAAGGAAGCGGTTGCTAGATCAAGATCAATGTGCTACTTTGTTCTTTTGTAGTAAACTCAAAAGGAAACGGTTGCTAAAGGATGATCAGATTGCTTTTTTGTTTTTGGTGTAAAACGGTATATCTGCGTACTTACACCGCTAGAAACCGGGTTTCGATACCCGTGGTGGGCAGAGCATAGATAGCCCATTGTGTAACTTTGTGCTTAACTTCAAACAAACAAACGTGTAAACGATAAAGATCAAATTTCTAACAGCTGTGGTGGGCAAAGCCCAGATAACCCATTCTGTAGCTTTATGATCATCAAAAAAAAACTTTTTTTGATGCGTCAATTTTATTTTATTTTCTATCAGCATATGTGTTTTGAAGTTACATTATTTTAAATTTCTCCCGTTTATTTGTTTAACGAACTAACTTTTGATTTATTTTGAATTATCGCAAAATACGATTCTCATGCTGTTTGTGATAACACTGATTTCGCTCACATTCCCTTTTCTTTTTGTTTGTTTCTTTGTTATAATTTTGGTAATATCGATGAAAAACTAAAAGTTCAAATACAGCCCTAATTAGAATAACTGTAACTCCTTTATATATTACAGTTAGCTTGAATGCCTGGAGAGCTGAATTTGTCCGAGAAGCAAATTGTTTTTGGTCTCTCCAAAAAATCAAGCAATGTATACAAATGCTTAGATCACTTCTCTTTTGTAGTTCAAAGTCATACACGGTATTAAAACACGGATTCTGTATCTCCGTTTTGGAAAATATCCTATTTTTCTATTACAATTTCAAAAGGTACATGTGAATTTGAAAGAGATAGCCTGAAATGTTTATGTCTGCAAGTACATATAAATATTGGCGATCTATACATCCGATAGTGACGATGGGGGAAGTGGGGGTAAGAGGCTGCGCTTCATGTTGACAGCTTTTAATGGAAGTCCCGCTTACCCTCCCCTATTGCTGATATGTGAGATTGACATACACAACAACGTAGTTTTTGTGGTCGCTTGCAAGCAACCACATTGTGTACAAATTTGAGCTTCCGCCGGAAGCAGTATTAAAAACAGCAGATATAATAACTTCTTCATAAATACTCATCATAGAATGTGAATTATAATTTATACGCATAAAGAAATGAATTTAGTTGTGCCTTTAATTTGTACCATCACTTAATCAATCGCAATTCCATCTATTATGATCCCAGTTAAATCCATCATTCCAACTTTTAATATAGGCTTGTATATATATTTGAGCCACTTCATGGCTTCCTTCCAGTTACGCCGTTTATTAGATATGCATACAGTCGAAACTCTTTCGGTTTTCAAATAAACTTATAAAGTATATTTTCAGTATTAGTGTATTAATCTCACAGTGAAAGGTTAGATGTCCAATCTAACATAACTGCTTACTTGTGTTCAAGAGCGAAGAAATCTCGAATTTTGTGCCAGATAGAACCTTTTTAAGAGGTGGCTTCAAGAAGTTTAGAATATTTTGACATTTTACATTTACCCATTCAAAATACTACGTATTTCATTTACACATCGCTTATCGCTGCACAAAGTTTAATGCCCTATAGCCTCTCACACGTCTGAGCTACATCGTCGAAAAACAAAAACAAAACCGCATACAAGTTTAAGATATTAAGCTCAATGGAAACGGTTTTGGAAACTGTTACTTTCCTGAATAGATATAATCAAATTTAACTTCACTCCAAGATGGTATATAATGTGTCGCTCAAACTATGCACCAATATAAATGACACGAAGAAGGAAGATTCAGTAAAATTCTTTTGACTAGAAACGTCTCAAAAGTGCCTACAGACAATATATCACAGTCGGAAACATTTTCACCAGTAAAATATAGTGAAAAGTTTGTTTTTGGTGTTTACGGGTTATTGTTCCACTAGGCGTAGTATCGGTTTAAACTATTCATGCATCTATTCAACATGTTTTTTCATCTTAACCCTTTTATCATCCGAGAGATAATATTTAGAAAGTCTGAGTTCAAGAATAATAATATTGAAGGAATACCAACGAAGAACAGATCTTGCAATTAAATTGAGGGAAATTAAAAATAGGAAAACTTGAGTGGAACACGTGTGGAAAAAGATATGTCTTCCATCTACGTTGGAGAGATATGATTGTGGGAAAATAAAACGACCTCAAGACGTTTCTCTTAAAAAGGTTTCCAATTAAAAAAAGTGACATTGAATAACAGTCACTAACGCTCTTGGACAAATAGTATATATGTTGATTTATTCAAACCTGTATTACCTGTTTGGTAAACCTTTATTGTTCACTTTACGTTCGTGGCATGCACGTTAGCTCCTCTTAACCGGGTGTACCAGGTCATTCTATAGAAGCTTACGGTAGTGACCTCTAGCGACCGTATACAAAAAGAATAACGGAGATAACTGTTAACCTAAACCATGGACAACCATAACAAAGCATATATCTTGATAGTTTCACACCTGAACACCTACTTTAAGACAGATCTTCTGGAAATTTGTCAGTTGATTTTTAAAAGAAACTATTGTACTTTTACAAGAAAACTCTCTACTCTAGTAAATATTTCCGTTCATTGTATATCTATTCTGTGAATCGGATAAAATGAAAATTTAAATTTCGTCCAAATTGCATTTATCTGTTATGTAATCATGGCCATACGTAAGTCTTTTGTAGCTAAAGAATACCTGGTGTTAAAATAGCAATTGCTTACTTTTAATAAATACGTATAAATATCGCATAAATTAACTTCATTCTCAGACATTATCAAAAGAAACAAAAACTTAATATTTTAAAGACAGTCTGAGTACTTTTTGACAGTAAATAATTGGATATATGTATTTTGACATTTACTCATACGTTAAAACATCTATAAGAAAATAATTCAAGTGATAGTTATTTTGAATATTTTTAGTGTTTTTAACTTGAATATCGATCATCCTTGTATATGTTTCATGATATGGTTTAGAGTCTTCGCTTCTGAGTGTGACAAGTGTATGAAATTGAGAAATGGTGATAGGTCTCAATATTACTTAATACTTTTCACACTTTAACGCAGAATTAAGTTCACACGACGTGAGCGATTATACATACGTTTTTTTTTTTCTCCCTCTTTCCTCTCTGAACAGTTAGCTGGATCTATGGTTCCATTTCGTGTCCTGTTACCGAATAAAAAAAAATCGTGCTCTGCATTTGGGGTCGTGGGTGTCTTATAGGGGTGATGGTCAAGTTCAACTATTCCATCAGACAAGAGTTAGTGATGTGTGCTGTTGACTAGATGATTTCCCTCTAGTCTATCAGCTTAAAATTGTGGCTCGCTTGTGCAGACAGCTCATGCGTGGCTTTCCACCAATTTTCGAAAACAAACATTCCTCTCGGATTGTTATAATGAAATATTAGGAACTAGTTTAACCTAGAGTTCGTCTTGTTAATTCTGTTATGCGAAACACCTCTCACAACCGGACATAATGGAGATATTTGGAGTTGATCTATTCAGTTCAATCATAGGATTGATTACATTAAGATTTTTACTTGTAAATGATACGATGTCTGTTATACAATAAACAGTATAAAATATCTGTATTAAGTTCCATCTTTTGACGTTATCCACGTGAGCATCCGTCCAGCAGCAATCCAGCAATACGTGGGATAGGAATCTCTCTGCTAATTTCAATTAAATGCATGTTATTAAAAAGCCTGTATAGAAAGACTTATATGCCCTCGCCGTTTCGGTGTACATAATATAATCTTTGTATAGATTTACTTCGATATCCCTGTGCGAAGGTGTCTATGTTTTAAGGAAAAGATTCTGGTATAGTAGACAGACTTCTCTACTGCTTATCTAATGGTAGGTAGAAAGAAGACCTTCTTTGGCAGACTGTCAGGTATATTTTGATTAGTGTTGTGTTTTGCTACAATATTTCCAACACAACAATTACAATTCTATTGACTTATTATGCTAATAGGGTTATGAACTATATCATCTGGTCATGTTCTGATCTACCTTAGAGAATTCTTATGTCTCCTCAGAGAGACATACTGTTTATCTATTGTTTATTCTTCCTTCTTCTTCCAAACACTTTTCAGTCGACCGCCATTCTTTCATTTCTTGGCGGGTTAACTTGAAACATGGTAAGGTTATACCTTGGTCCAATACGCCCTTTTTAGACCTTTTTTTAAAGATTTTATAATGTCAAAGGCCAAATAACCCATAAATGTATATTTTGGGCTCCCGTGCGGTCGTATTTATAGCAATTTAGGTGAAAACTAGTACAAATATAAATTTTCATGCGCCAAGGACATTGACAAACAAAAAAGGTGGACTTGCCCATTTTGAGTCTTTTTAGGGGATCAGAGCTCACGAACAGCATAATTTTTGGGGTTTGTGGTCAATTACTCAGCCGTATTTTGAACCACTTACATGAGATTTGGTACTAAAGTACTTTTCTATAGGTCTCATGCTTTGACAAACAAAACTAGTGGAATTTCCTATTTTTAGTAATTACAGGGGTTTAAGATATCACCAGAAAGCACAGTTTTAGAGTTTTTGACAATTACCAAGCTAATTTACACGTAATTTAGTAGAAAGATAAATTTTTCCAGGTCCCATACACATACATACAGAAATGTGGAATATGCCATTTCTGGTCATTTTATGGAAGTTACATAAACCCATAATTTTAGAGGTTTCGGTCAATTACTTAGTCTTTGTTCGGCTAATTTGCCTGGACTTTGGTACAAAGATACTTTTCTACATGCAATAGACATTGACAAACAAAAATGTTGGGCTTGCCTATTTTTGGTAATTATAGAGGAGTTTTTACAATTAATTCGCTGTATTTCAGCCAATTTAAATTGAATTTGGTACAAAGATACTTTTATACATGTTCCAAACAAAGATATAGGTAATTTTGGAATTTTTTGTCTTCTGCTCAATTTTTCAGCGAGAAAAGCACAATTTGGGGTTTTCGTGAACTACTCATGTGCATTTCAACCAACTTGCATTGGATTTGGTACAAAGATACCTTGTTGCAGATCCCAAGTAGCGCTACATATAGTGTTCGATTTTTCGTGTCTTTCACGATTTTTCAGGTATCAAAATTGGTCATGTTGGGGTTGCCTGGCTGTTATATTCGCTCGCGAATGTTGGTATTTTTGATTTATATTTCTAAGCCTAACAAACTCTACAACTCCACAGTAACACGCATTGTGTAGCATTCAGAATAACCCACGTGTAAACAAAGTTCTGAGAAATATTGAATAGCCATAAGCAGATTCCACTGGAAGATAAGTTTTTACTAGAAAAACTTTAAAAATTAACTCCCTTAAAAGATTACGAATAGACAGGAGAATAAATCGAAACCTAAAATCAATTCTACTTTCTACAGTTAATGGCTTTAACCAACATGCTATGCAAAGGGTGATAACGACACGTGCTGATTCAGATTTTTGGAACATGTCATCCTTTCTGGCGCTTTTAATTTATTCTGTTATACAAACAGTGTATGATAATATTGGGCATGAAATATTTATCTGTATTATTTGCTTTATACATGCATTTGAATATAAATTTCCCTGAACCTATTTTTACAGCTTCTCAGGGACAAATGAATATGAAAGGGAAATTTGGCTTAAACGGAGCCGTCACTGTTTATCAAAACGATAAGAAAATGGAACAAAAAATGTGAAGTTTAATTTTCTTGTACTATAAAAGGAATCGATATGTCATTATATCGCTTTTATAAATGAAGATTTGGATAGCATACCAAAATATTGTATAAGATTAAACTGAAACTATCTTCATCAGAGATTCTCAAACTGTGGTACGCGTACCATTGGTGGTACGCGGAGCTAATGTCGGTGGTACACGACACAATTAATATTAAAAAGATCGTAAAATTTGTAATAATCCCTTTCTGAGCTTTCCGCGTAAATATACACACTACTATCTTCACTTATACTAGACTCACCTCTACTCACATAGACTCGCCAGTATTTTCTTCCCTTCAAATTGACAAAAATGGTACCACATATTCTTAAATCATGCCAGAAAAAACAATTGCATCCTTCACTTTAATGAGTAGATGTTAAAAATATGAGTTTTTGTTACTAGGTTTTTTATCTGTTTCAAGATTAGGCCTGGGTTTGTAATTTTAAAAAAATTAAACAAAAAGTAGTACGCGAGCCTGAAACGTTTGAGAACCACTGATCTATATCACATTTGTGTAAAAATTGTAGTTCCTAGATCGAGAAGCCATACTTACCATCAACACTGTGGATAGCCTAGAATATCAGTTCATGAATTCAAGCCTACCACCAGTAAATTCCCCCAGTGGCACAGCGGTATGTCTGCGGACTTACAATGCTATAAACCGAGTTTCGATACGTGTGGTGGGCATAGCAAAAATAACTCATTATGTAGCTTAACTACAAACAAACCAACAGTAATATGTCGTTACTAGATTAGTATCGGTATTACATGGTTACATTTACACTAACATATATACAAGTACCGGAGTAGTTTTCTGGATTTACGTATTCGGACTTATCGTAGTAGTAAATCGGTGATATATTGGTTTAAACGTTTCACCAGTTGTGTGAATATTCTAGACTAAATACTTAAGTTTATTTTTTCGCACACATGCGTCAACTTTTAGGCACAGTTCTGTGTTGCAATCACACCAGGATTTAATTCAGACCCTTATAACATATTAGTTATACATGCTAAATTTCTAAATACTTAGTTCCTCAGTTCGTCAATTTGTTATAGAGAATAAAAGTATCCTTTAACTTCAGGAATACTCTCTTATTCCCAAAATTATATTTTCCGTCTCCTCTTTAGCTTCCACCTCAATCCCTCTCGTTTCTATGAAAGTAGGGAGCTTTTTCTTAGACTCCCGTAGCATATCAAGTGTAGACCCACTGATTGCTTTTTTATGGTCTCCATTTTGTGTCTTTTTATACTGTTTCCACATCAGTGAAGTTGTATTTCATATAGTGTATCCTGTCCGTCTAACAGTTTTAACTAGAACAGTATATACATTTGAACACTTTTTTCAATCAAATATAAAGACAAAATCTATCCTTACAACGCTAGAATCAGGGGTTGGATTGCCCTCGGTGGACACAGCAGATAGCCCGATGTGGCTTTGCTATGAGTAGAAACACACACACACACACCTTTTGACTTTGTATCTTCAGTAGTCTGTGCATTATCTCAGACTTCGCTGCCTCGACAAAATATTAGAAACTCTATTTTAATAACATCTTCAGTTACCGCTTACTGTAATCACAAACTCAATCATTCATGATACAGACTCTACTATTTTCTAGAACACAATGAATTTTTACTTATTTCTCGAGCCATATTGTTTCCCAATCCTTCAGGATAATAGTTAAAATAGTGTTTGCTCTGGCAGCATGTTTCCAATAGCTTCATAGATTCTCAGCTGAGTTCATAGATGTGAACTCTGATGGATATGGAAGACGGTGGAACTTCGCATTCTCATGCTCTTCAAACCAATCACGAACAATATCGGCACAACGGATGGTGGCTTTGCCGTTTCGAAAATATCCATCACCTTGAAGGGAAAAAAAAGGTAAGTATAAGAAGGTGTATTTGATCCATGAAGATAATCCTATACTGGGGGTGTGTGTAAAGTAACCATTCAGAGAAACCATGGAACCCAGTCCATGCCCTAAAAATGCACCCCACATCATCACTCCAGTTCAAACAGCTTGCCCAGTTGAAACAATACACGAGAGTTTGAAAGCTTCATGGGACTCATTTATATATACATATATAATATAGCATTGTAAATACTTGTATTTAATTACCTATGTTATTTACTTAAAATCTTTAAATGTATGTCAAAGATACGTTGCTAAACTCTACACGATGCATAGGGAATATTATTATGCCATAGATAATGTGAGGTTAATTTAAAACGAATCATTTACATCAGTTCACTGAGTATGTGTATTGGAATTTTCTATAAGGCAGAATGAATGGAGGAGGTATTTTCGTGCTTGAACCATTTTTTCTAGGAAGTTCGTGTCAAAAACATTGAGAATTAAGACACACTAAATTAGAATCACCGGAATATATATATATATATATATATATACCTGATAAAAATATATACTGTTTTAAACAAGACCTAAGACAGACAATCCAAATAACCAGAAATGTAGGAGTTTTTGTGTCGCGTATGTAACTTAGGATTTGTCCACGAAAACTGACAGTTGTAATGTGTTGTCTATTTGAAAAAGCACATGTTTATTTTGCTTTTTTGCCAGTGAGATCAGGAAATTGATTAAAGTGCCATATCTTATGTCAGTTTCTTAAGTTTACACGAGAGATGATCCTTCTGTCATTTCAATTAAATAGTCCACTGCACAAGGAAGATGCTTCAGATGACCAGCATAAGTTACTACTCGTTTTTTTTTGTGTTTTTTTTGTAGAACAAAATGATGGAGTACAACACACTATTTTCTTTCTGCGAAAACTGTCAGTCATAAAAACCAGGACTTCAAGTGATTCTCTGTGTAAGTGTTTAGATGTTTGGGGACATTCAGATGAACATCTTTAAATTCTGGTGATACACTAGATCATCTGCAATTTTTATAAATCGTGAATTAGAGTTATCGTATTCACCTTCTTAGATTCTTAGAAATACTGAGAGAGCAGTCTTATTAACCTCTGCACCTCCTGATGTCTCAGCGGTAAGCTCGAGCTTATAACACTAAAATTCAGGTTCAGTCCCTGCGATGGTCGCAATTTAGAATAGTTTCTTATGCAGCTTTATGCTAACAACAAACACACATAGCTCTTGGATTAAACTAAGAACGTTTTACTAACCAATTAGTTCATTTAGTTGAAATAATTATTTTCCAAAGTTTTGTCTGAACTACTACTGCGTTCGTCAAGATGACAATGTAATCTTTGGGTGTATGTAGCATTCAAGATCTTGAACTATTGATCCAGTGTTAGGTAAGAATTTCTAAGTAACCTATTACCCATAATGTTTAGTAACCTTTCATCTTCTTGAAGGTAAATTGTTGCCTCCCAATCCTCCTAGAAACGATTTAACGGTTTTACCTGATGTAAACAAATGTGATTGCATTGTACAACGATATCTGTCCAATATGCGATATAACAACATAAAACTAATAGAGTGGCTAGAAAACTAATAGATACAACTTTTTTCTTCATGGTATACAGACGTTTTGGGCTAAAATGTATGATTATCTTCGCTTTCGAGGCTGTCTACTAAATGCCTTGGTCGTCACTGCACATGTGGCTATTGACTATACATAATAGTGTTATTTTTTTATGAGGTATATGGGGGCCCAAATGACAAGAATGCGCTTTGACAAATCAAATTTACTCAAAATTAATAGTCTATTCAGTAATGAAGAAAAATTTAGCTTAGCGTTTGTTGAATTTTTCCAAAATTTCTTTAACGATAAGGAATGCATGATTTATTCTTATGTACTGAACAGTTTTAGAATAATATTGACCGGTTTTGATATTTTCGTGAATCCCGTGAAACCCTTACGGCCACCAATTAAACGAAAGAAACCGGTCCCTGGAACACGAAGCTTGCGCGTCACGAGGCACATTCTGGAATCTTCTGGCACATTTGTCAAAATCTCAGCGTTCTGTGTGCTGTTGTTGATGTTTGACATGCAGGGCTGGATGTGTATATTTTTTTTTACACTATAATAATAATAATACAGATGCTATGCAAATATACTTTATTTAAATATCTACCCAAAATGCCACCTTCTTAAAGATTAAGCGTTACATATGTTAAATAAATTGAAAATTATTGGTCTGCCATGTAGGCTGTACAAACATTACCAAATTCCATAAATTAAAAAATAACCTGAATGGCATAGTCCTTACACGTGGACACCCATATTTTGTTAGACTTCTCTAACAGCTGTTCAAATGTTTAAGAGTTTTTTTTTGTCTTGCGAGTTGGGGCGTCAGTAAGATATGCCTAATGTTTTCTGTTTTTGTTTTTTTTTTGTTTTGTTTTTTTATTCAAAGCATCACTAACACTTACGGATTTAATTCTAAACGAAATACACTGGTTTCTCATTCAATACCGATTTAAATATATTGATCTTTAATACGCAGTTCCTGCTCTCTATTTGCCTTTGCGAAGACTTTAAATTGTTCTCTACTTATACGTTAATTAAATTCACTAAACTTATGTTTCTTGATACTTGAACATTATGTCGATTTTAAATTTACATGATTTTAATATACGAATTGTTAACCACCTGGTGGTGGATCCAATATGACGTAAAGAACATTTAGGTAATTTATATTCATATACCACATTGGAACGTTTGAATATAGGCATTTAATCATTATATATCTGTAGTCTCAATACAGGCTGAAAAATACATCTCAACTGATGTTCAATCGTGAATTTAGTAATAAAATTTCTATTGTTAAGCTTCCGTCTAACATTGTTAGGTGTAATTATGAATTAACAGAGTTTCTGGATAAGTTGATATAACCGTTTATTAGAAATGTTTTTGCTATGAAAAACAGTTTTGAGTTTTCTCAAAATGTAAAAAATGTGAATTTTTATAAAATAGAACATTGTGCTACTTTCGATATAGAGTATCTTTATACCAACACACCGTTAGATGAAACCATAACTTCGTGTTCTGAGATTCTGTATCAAAATGACGATGATGCAATGAGATTTCCTGAGCATATATTTCAGAAACTCATATATTTTGCCACCAAAGAATTTCATTTTGTATTCAACAATGATATATATATTTCCAAGTTGATGTTGTTGTTATGGGATCTATATTTAGCCCCTTCACACGCTAATTTATTCGTGTTTCACCAAGACAAATGTTGCTTGGAAGAATCTCCTTTTCATTTTGAACCAGAATATTACAGAAAATATGTAGGTGGTTTCTTTATTATCCTGAGAAGCTGAACATATTGAGTGTTTTGTTTGTTTGTTGCATTTCGCTCGAAGCTATTCGAGGGCTATCTGCGCTAGCCGTCCTTAATTTTGAAACAATTTCTTCCTTTTTGTGTAATTGGTATAAAACAATATATAAGGCAAATTGATACATATAAGAGAGGGAAGGCAGCTAGTCAACACCACCCACCGCATATTCTCTGGCTACTTTTTACCAACGATTGTGAAGAATTGACCGTCACATTGAAACGCCTCCAAGGCTGAAAGGGCGAGCATGTTCGATGACGGGATTCGTACTTGTAACTCGCAGATTGTGATTCGAGTGCCCTAACCATCACGCCATGCTAGGCCATGTAGAGAGTTTTTAAAACTATCTAAACAGTAAACATCCAATTATTAGATTCACTGTTGAACATCAACAAAGTCACCAACTTTCATTCTTAGACTTGTTGGTTTGAAGTTAAGCACAAATCTACACAATGGGTTATCTGTGCTCTGCTCACCACGGGTATCGAAACCCGGAATTTAGCGTTTTAGTCCGCAGACATACCGGTGTGCCACTGGGGGGGGGCATATTCTTAGACCTATTTATTCTTAACAAATGTAGTACATTTGAATTTAAAAGTTTTCATGAAAGTTTGCATATGATAAGTTTTATCTTGAGATGTGAAGCATCAGTAGGCTATGCCTAAATTTTTTTCTTGTTTCAGCATTCACTTTTAAGAAAAATCCTGTTAAAATATATTGGTTCACCGAGCATGTAAATCAACTAGGAAGTATGCATTTTTTACTAAAAAATGCCTTTCCAACAGACATTATAAATCTTGTTATTCAAGGCTATTTAAACGATAAGAATCTTTCTAAATAATCTAATTGGAATGTTGCTAAACAAAACATTTCTTTAGTCCTAGCATATGCGGGTAAACAGGCTACATTGATAAGAAGTCATTCTTAATGTTAAAAGAAAAGGTAGGTTCATAAACTCAATGTAAGATAAAAAGAAAAAAAAACCTATAACCCGAGTGCTTTCGAAAGAAAGAAAGAAAGAAGTTCCTTCATCATTTTCTCCATTCTTAGTTTATACGTGATGAATAATGGTCTATCTTTCGAAAGCGCTCGGGTTATAAGGCTTCTTATTTTTGATTAGAAACCAGTTATGCAAGTTAAGGCATCCTGCATACCCTCAAGTTAAATTGGCATGGTTTTCTTAACTCATGTGCAGGTTACAGTATTTCCTCAAGTATAAGGATCAAATACCTATCTTCAAAAGTTATAATGTGATATATGAATATAAATGTTCTTTAGGTTATATTGGATCCAACATTAACTAGTTAACAGTTCGCAAACAAGAGCACGCACATTTAAGATCCATGCCATTTAACAAAAAACATGCATCCAAAACATGCACTGAACAGGTGTAACGAACCTATGAAAAAAAATTAGGTCCTCACAAAAAGGAAATATAGAATAAAAACTGCGTATGAAGGAAAGTCTATTGCTTAATAGACCTCAGCCTGGAATGAATGATCAAAACACTGCAGTTCTTTTATTATTATTATTTTTCTAGTTAATATTGCAGTAACGAATGAATACACTGTATAAAGAAAGACGTACTTTGACTGGCTTATTTTATACAAAAGACTGTTGCCCTGCATCAGTGTTATATTTATCTCACTATTTCGTTAAAAGTGCCTATATATATATATATATA
>NW_013665612.1:2544092-2569679 GCF_000517525.1 Limulus polyphemus
TACTATATATATATATATATATATATATTGCTATCTATGCTAATCAAAGCTATGCAATAATCAAAATTTACACTTCATATAAGAAATATAGTTCTGAATCCGCAAACATGGAATTATTTACTTGTTTAATATATAGCTTATCTATCTATATATATGTATATGTACCAGTTTGCCTCATATTTTGTTTTATACCAATTTCATAAAAAGGAAGGGATCGTTTGATCACCAGTAAGAGTGATTGTTCAGCATTGCGTACGTTAGCTGGTTTTCTTTTATTGTTTTTCGAGAAAACCCAAATTGTTCTTGAACTATAAGAGAGGGTCATTCTCATCTCACATGGTATCAGAAAGCCCTAAAAGTAAATATTTCTGATAAATATGAATTTAAATATCCAAGAAATAAAAAGCCACTAAACAGAACTGATGCCACGTTCTTCAGTTATCTTTATAATCATTCATTGCATATAGGTGTTTCAATCCGAACTCTAGAAATTTGTTGTTGTTCATCCGTTAACCGACAGGTTTAATTAATAGATTGAATGCAAAGCTGCAGCTCTTACATGTGCATATATTTCAAAATGATAATACTTTAAATGATAAGGATGTAATTAATCGTTGTCCCATTTTTCCATTGGTCAATATATAATTTAATTAAGTTACACAAGTGAATACTTCGATAACATTTACAGCTTTTTGTTGAATAAACGTTGTTGGTTTATTTGATCTTTTTGATCTTTTGTTGATTCTAGAAACAATTGTCATCGTTTGTTCACAGATCGCACGGAACATGCGCGTGTGTGCCTGAGCTCTTTTTTTGTCTGTTTGTTTGTTTGTTTTAAGATTTACGGCTAGCTAGCTAGCCATACAGCAAAATTTGTTTTTAATGAACGGCATGATTAAAGATAAAAGTTTAAAAAGTCTTGTGCCTCCTTTCTTGAAAAGTCGTCTAGTGTTCATGATCGAATGGCAGGTGGTCCCCATTGTTCTTTGAATTTTATTAAAAAGCTACCAAAGCCGTCGAAAATCGAAGAGCTGTCTGTTGTTCACGAAGATGAATTGTCTGGCCAAGCTGTTGCCCCATTGGCCTACGAATTTAATCCAAAGGCTTTCATAAAGACAACGATAAGCCATTTACAAAGACAACTCTTTTTCTAAGATGGCAGAAAGCATTTTGTATAAAATTTTTTATTTTTCACATACTAATTTCGAATAGTAAATTTTCAATTTGCCATCTTCAAGGTAAAATTCTGAGTAAAACTTTCTGCTCTTCTTTCATAACTTAAACAAAAAGAGTTTTCCTACGATTCTTGAGAAAACGATAAGTTGTTGAAATTCTCATTCTCATTAATTGAGATGTCTATAATCCAACGTAATTTTAAGTTGTTGAAATTCTCATTCTAATTAATTGAGATGTCTATAATCCGACGTAATTTTAAATTGTTGAAATTCTCATTCTAATTAATTGAGATGTCTATAATCCAACGTAATTTTAAGTTGTTGAAATTCTCATTCTAATTAATTGAGATGTCTATAATCCGACGTAATTTTAAATTGTTGAAATTCTCATTCTAATTAATTGAGATGTCTATAATCCAACGTAATTTTAAATTGTTGAAATTCTCATTCTAATTAATTGAGATGTCTATAATCCAACGTAATTTTAAGTTGTTGAAATTCTCATTCTAATTAATTGAGATGTCTATAATCCAACGTAATTTTAAGTTGTTATAATTCTCATTCTCATTAATTGAGATGTCTATAATCCAACATAACTTTAGAAATTTTATTTAAACATATACTTGTGAATACTCACATGAATGTAAGTTTTCTCGCTTGCCATTTAAACTGGTTAGAGCATTCAGTACGCAAACTACTGCTCGGTGGATCAAAACCTGTCGCCTAACATGTTCGCCCTTTCAGTCATGGGGGCGCTCTTATATGACAGTCAATCTCACTGAAAGTTAGCGGTGGGTAATGTTGACTAGCTGCCGAGCTATCGTCCCTCTAGTCTATCACTTAAAAATTAAGGATTTATAAATGTTTTACGCATTACGTAAACTTTTATGTAACATTCAGGTTATAATTAGTAATTATAGTTTTTTATTTATTGTACAAATTTTGCTGAAGGTGGAACGTAATTTTCCGAAACGTTTGATAATTATGTTGTTATTCGTTATTCTGTAATTGTATTTTTTATTATTAGGGACGCCCCCCCCCCCCAATGGTTCAGCGATAAGTAAAAAAATGCTAAAAAGTGAGTTTCGATACCTGTGGTGAGCACAGCACAGGTAGCCCATTGTGTAGCTTTATGCTTAAAAACATCGTGTAAACAAAATTAACATTAGGGATGGCTAGCGCAGATACCCCTCGAATAGCTTTGTGTAAAATTCAATAAATCTTTTAGA
This sequence comes from Limulus polyphemus, assembly GCF_000517525.1. Classification (NCBI taxonomy): domain Eukaryota; kingdom Metazoa; phylum Arthropoda; class Merostomata; order Xiphosura; family Limulidae; genus Limulus; species Limulus polyphemus. The sequence continues at coordinate 2,546,497 of NW_013665612.1, forward strand.
TTAAACGAGAAAAATTTGGTCAATTTTTCAAAAAATTATCATTTTAAAAACAATAAAAAATCACTGTTTTAAGTTTATTACTTTGTAGAATACTGAACAACTGTTGAGAACTTTTAATGCAGATTTCAACCTACAAATTAAGCGAAATTTAATAATAATTAAGACTTGACAACTATAATTTATATCCTGACAGAAAAAAAAAGAGTGCCACATTTCAAAGAGCTTAAAATACTGATTGAACAAAGTTGAGAAAGTTATAAGCAAGATTAATTGGCCTGTCTCTGTTGTATCTATATTTTGACTCGGAGTAACTGATCAATATTCTTTGTATAAACTATTGTCGACGTTTTATTCATGTGAACGTAAATACGAAAATCTTTTTATTCATGAAAACATTAAAAACTTATATATATATATATGAATTTTATTTTGTTGAGATTAAGTATATTATACATAATCTACACATAAAAAAAAGTAACCGATCTAGGAAATGTTTTTTTTACCGGCGTTTCGCTATTGTTACAACTTCACAGTACATAAACTCTCTATACAGGTGTTTTTGGATGTAATTGTAATAGCGAAACGTTGGTAAAAACATTTTATGGAATATTTTACTTATATTATAATCTGTGGATATGACAGTATACAGTTTGTTATGTTTTTGTTTTATGAAACTTATGAACTAGTTACTTATTCAGCTTTCCCCTTCAGCTGTAGTTCAGCTGTAAAACTGGGAGCTTATAACACTCAAATTAATGGCTTGTTTCTTGGAGTGAGCACAACGCAGATAATCCATTGTGCAGCTTTCTGCTTCACAACAAACAGACAATACTGCACATAATTAGGAAAGAGAAGTTGAAGAAGAGGTTATCCGAATTTTCTCAGAAATTTTGTAATCATGAAAATTATAAGCTTTCCTAATCTTGTTAGTTTGCAATGAAGTAAGTAAGGAATTTTGAAAGAGTTGTTTCTTTTAACCAATCAGAATGAAGCTCCTGCTAAGAAGTGCGCTGAAGCCGTGGGGACAATTAGGCTGTATAAACGGTGAATGGCATTTTATGTGACACAGTTTGCGTTTTTACTTCGCTTGTACTGTATGTTAATAGTAAACGAAAAATATTAGCAAAATCTCTAATTGTAATTAACACAGATTACACATTCACTCTCTGTTTTTTGCACCTGTTGAAAACTGGTAACACAGACTATAACACTCATTTTCTGTCTTTACCTCTGATGAAGACAGATCCATCTCTCGAAAGCGCTAGGGGTTTTCAGGATTTTTATATAATAGATACAATTTAAATGAAAAATATAAGAATGATTCTTGCACATTACAGGATTATTATCTAGAGAGAAAGGTAAAAAGTTACTATATCACATATTTCTGTTCACTAGCAGGCATATAGGTCACAATTTTAGCGCAAACCAAATTTTTTCTGTCCACCTGTCAAAAGCTTTTATTTATCGATTTATCGTTGTATATTTTTTTCTTCTAATTGTAACTAACACAAATTATATATTCATTCTGCCTTTGCTCCTGATGGAACGTGGTAATACAAATTATGTGTTCATTCTGCCTTTGCTCCTGAGTGAACATGGTAATACAAATTCTGTGTTCATTCTGCCTTTGCTCCTGATTGAAAATGGTAATACAAATTATGTGTTCATTCTGCCTTTGCTCCTGATTGAACATGGTAATACAAATTATGTGTTCATTCTGCCTTTGCTCCTGATGGAGCAAGGTAATACAAATTATGTGTTCATTCTGCCTTTGTTTCAGATGAAGACAGGCTCATCTCTCGAAAGGGCTAGGGTTTATCCTTTTTTGTTGTTGTTTTTTCTTGTTGTGATTAATAATTACATAATAGCCAGTTTAAGGTATTCTACCGATGCAGAATAAAAGAATAACTTACATAATATATTAAAGTTTATTTGTTTCATTTAAGATCGTCGCAAATCTTAAAACTTGTAGTTTAGTTATGCTATCTACACTTTTAAGGCTGAAACTATGAACAATTCAAAGAGTAATATTCAATTATTAAAAATAAAACAACTAATAGACAGCCTCTTTTCGTGCACAACACCCCTATAAGTTTGGCTGATCTTTCATCGTTCTACTTGACTTCCTACTTTCTTCTTCCTGTAAAATATACGTCAAAGAGAAGTGTTTACTTGGTTTCGAAAGTGTCTGTTATTGTTACAGAAAGCGTCCTGTAGATCACCTCCAGTGTTACTTGAAATGTTTACTGTAGACTTTGGCCGTTCTAATTTAAGCTGTAGATTTTCTTGGAAAAAAAATGAACGAAGCATGAAACATTTGTGGAAATCATTTCACCATTAGTTATTCTACTTTTCTCTTCACTCTAGTTTAATTATACTTTTACTGCCAGTTATAATGTGTCTGTAGCATAAATACTCTCCAGTAAACTATGATAGCAATATCGCTTATATTTCGTTGTTAAAATCACATAAATAGGTAGAATATACCAGGTATATCACAAAACCTCCGTTGCGTAAAAATGTATGTTTTTCCTAACACGTTATACTGTTTGATCATGATGCACCAAAAGAAATGGCCCCAGTGGCACAGCGGTATGCCTGCGGACTTACAACGCCAGAAACTGGGTTTTGATAACCGTGGTGGGCAGTACACAGATAGCCCATCGTTTAGCTTTGTGCTTAACTTGAAACAGACAAACCAAAAGAAATTGTATGGAAAAAAGGTAGTTAATCGGCGACCAACTCTCAACTAGGTATCAATCGATTACAATGAGTTTCTCTCCCATTTGTGGAAAATAATTTCCTGGACAGTCTTTAAGCACTTTGTTTTTGTTTTATTTCTTTGACAACGTCATTATGGGTGTCAGTAACTTGAGTAAAGTACTTTAATCGGAAAAAAAGATTGACGTATGATTATTAATGGTTATTTTGCAGCCTGTAACCCCAAGGTTCACTCCAGTTGTCTACTGAATGATACCTCATAACAAATACAAAATAAAGAAGAAGCAACAAGCTAGATATAACTTGGTTTGATTTATGCTAAAATACGAATTGAAGGTCTCAAATCCTACCTCTACGTTAACCAGCAGTTTGGTCTTTACATTGTTTGAGGGGCTCAGATCCTACCTCTACGTTAACCAACAGTTTGGTCTTTACATTATTTGAGGGGCTCAGATCCTACCTCTACGTTAACCAGCAGTTTGGTCTTTACATTGTTTGAGGGGCTCAGTTCCTACCTCTAGGTTAACCAGCAGTTTGGTCTTTACATTATTTGAGGGGCTCAGATCCTACTTCTACGTTAACCAGCAGTTTGGTCTTTACATTGTTTGAGGGGCTCAGATCCTACCTCTACGTTAACCAGCAGTTTGATCTTTACATTGTTTGAGGGGCTCAGATCCTACCTCTACGTTAACCAGCAGTTTGGTCTTTACATTGTACTCTACCATGTCCTCCGGTGTGTCAAAAGTAATTTACGGCTTCCAACGCTAAAATCCGGGGTTCGAATCCCCGCGGTGGAAAGAGCTCAGGCAAATAACTTTCACCCAGAAAAAGAAACATGTTATAACAGAATATAAATGATATTAATACAAAACTGAACCAAAGTAAGGTGAGATTTTCTCAAAGAACAACAAACAAACAAAATAACTTTACCACATATCATTTATTTAACAAAAACATGTCAGAGACGTTTCAGTAAATTTCAAACCATCGTGCCTGAAAGATTTCATTTTTCCATCAATTTTGTGTTCCGAATTTTCCCCAGATGTGATAAAATGTTTCACAACAATGCACCACAATCAGAATAATAAGGACAGATGTTTGAGAAGGTGAACCATATAAAACGTGTTTCTTATTAGGGTTTCTTTAACTGTCATGTAAACGAAGGCAGTTTGAAACGAACGTTGTTTTAAGTATTTCCTGTTTGAACAACCTCCTGTCCTGTGCGAGAAGCAATGTATTTATCTTCGTGTCTGTGTTTATACGCCCAAGATATCTTGAAATCGTTTACATGTGTGTGTAGGAGGGGGGGGGCTTAAAACTTTTCTCGCATTTTACTATATATTGCATATTGAACCACGAACCCCTGAATTCATGGCTAAGTTACGTAAGAGTTCTTATTTCTTCAGTATAAAGTCACAAACTTTCAAGTTTAGTTGATAAATAATATTATTATTCCCTTTCAAGAAATATGAACCGTTTTTTGTTTTACTTTTATTGCGTGTGGATATTATTTCAATAAACGTCTAATCTCACAGTTTATAAAGCAATGTTTTTGATTCATCAGCTTAACGGTTCCGTTGAATATTGGTTATAAGACCCCACAGACGTTACATGGTGTTACAATTTAACGATGTATAGACGTATTTCACTAAATATGATACTGCGCAGAATAGAAAACATCAACACATCCACTTCAAATATGCCACGTTGTCACTAATCTCGAAGCTTTGGATTGATTAACAATGTAAAATAAAGTAGAATTTCATGCTGGAGAGTTTTCGGATTGGGCAATATGAGAAGAATCAATTTATAATGCAGGATTAAGGAAGGTAAGCGTAGCTATCTATTAAAGGTAATTTCATGAGGTCACGTGACGTAGAACTGTATGTATGTATGTATGTATATATATGTGTGTCTATCCATTTAACACGGTTTATACCGTCTGACGAAGGGCTTCTGCCCGAAGCGTTTCAAGTAATAATACAAAAGTTTTTGTTATAGACGTGTGTTTTAACATTTTTCGTTATTTTTCCACATCTTGTGGTCTTTTCTACTGTGTGTGTGTGTGTGTGTCTTATGCAGAAGATTTTCATCCAGATATCAAATATATCGTTCATCAACAATTATTACCCGAAAATAACGATAGTAAAATAACATTATAATCGATAGAAAATTATTTTGATGTAATTTACAAAATACGCATGCAGAGTATAAGTTGTTAAGCCTATATAGTCACGTTTTTAATATTTTCTTTCATCTATTTCTCATGTGCGAAAAAATCAGAGGTTTCGGTTTTTTACATTTCTCTGATAATGGGGGGAAAAAATAGTAACTTAATGTATTGAAAATTACTGAAGATTTCTATCATTCCAAACATTGAAAATCAGTAATCACGTTCTAAATATATTGATAGACAAATAACTTTCACCCAGAAAAAAGAAACATGTCATAATAGAATATAAATAATAATAATACAAAACTGAACCAAAGTAGGGTGAGATTTTCTCAAAGAACAATGACATTTTATTTTACGATATCAATCAGCAGTCATTAAACAGGTAATTAACAACTACAACATATTACAGAAACACAGGTTCCGGCCACCTCGGTACTGTGAGTTTTATGCACTAAAAGCGATTCAATTCAACTGGATGTATACCATAATACGTGTCTTACATAGATAACATTTCGGTAAAACATTTCACTTGAGAATTACAATAAAGATAGTAGCTATTATATAATCAGTGTAGTGTTTAGTAGGTTACGATCTTCTAAGTCTTGTTATTAATTTAAAAATAAATATATATATATAATTAAGTAGCAATAATATTTATATATTTCATTTAAATACTAAAAAAGGCTTGTACTTTCCATCACTTAAAAATGTTGATGATGTAGTTTTTCTTTGTTTATTTCAATTTATTAAATAAAAGAAATATCGTAAGACCGCAACATCATCAATATATTTATTCATTATAAATAGGAAAAAATAGCACCTTATTGAACCTAAACAGTTAGAAAACAAATCTCTAAATCTTTCTTAGCCGAAGTCACAGATATTGAACGTCTGGAACGGTTTTATCCTTGTTTTACTTAGAAGTTCAGATTCTATCTTTAACTCTCAGATGTTTTCCTTCACAAAAGTTTGTAATGACAGTTACATGTCACTTCATTCCCCAAGGAAGGGAGGGGGTACTGAATTCGACACTTTTTGAAGATTTTCGTCGCGCTTTACCACAACCTAACCCCTTGTTTATAGAATCATTGATACTTAGTTTGTTCTCACCTTAGGAGCGCTTTTAAGACTCTTTCTACTTCACGTACTGTGCTTTTGAAATGGCGTTATTGAATCCACAGTCCACGCTCTTTATCATCTTAAAAGTAAAGGATCGGTGAAAAGAGAATGCATGAAATAGTTTGTCAAAAAAAAACAATGTGACCACAGAATCTCCATTCCAGTATATTTTTCATTGCATATGAAGAAGCATTCTCACAACTGAGTATTTAAAAATCGGGTAAGGAAATGTGAAAAAAACTGAGATGTAGAAGGATTAACAAAATCAGCATATCCTCGAAAATATGATCCACTTACCATTAATCAATTATTTGACGTCGCGTGGGGTGGAACATCCAGAGCCACTTTCCTTCCAGGTTCCATATAACTTTATTTAGATATACAAAATATTATGCTCATTTGAATATAAGATGCTTCCTAATCTTCATTTTAGAATATATATCATACTTCACTGCTAAATACTGATGCAGCATTAAAAAATCCTGTCTAGAGTTAATTCTGCTACAAGTGTGAAAGCCACTGCTTATTTCGTCGAAGTTTTATCGTTATGATACAATGAAGCTTAGCATCTACCACAGGGAGCTTGTTATCAATATGATCAACAAGTATCCTTTGCTCGTGATAATTACAATTGAATAGACTACCCTAATCCAAAAAAAAATAAAAATAAAACCATTACACCACACTAAAAATTTTAACGGGGAAAAAATAAGAAAAATAAATCAATATTTTGACATTATGATTCCATTCAGCTTAACGTTTAAAGTAAATATTCAGCTGAGACGATAAAGGCGGTTCCATGACTCATTAAATCAAACCTGCTAGAGAAGGACAGCTTTAGCCATCAACTCCATGGTCATTAAGAAGGATTGCCATGTAAGAATTTCTTTGCCAGCGAGCACACAAAGGATTTCATTGTCTAAACATTATGAAAGAAAAACGAAGTGATTAGATATTAAAGTATTGTTTTAGGTGAAGTATTTCGTGAGGTAATTAGGATTTGTTCTTTATGGTTCTTGGAATAACAATTTAGCAATTTCGTGAAATATGCTGTTGCTGACTGAGAAAACTTGATACTTAAAAACGTTATACAATAGCTCTATTCAGCTTATGCTGTACCACATACAAAAGGAATTGAATCCACTGTACCATCTAAACGAGGAACAGTATCCTATGGATATAATAACAATACTTTTTTTAATTTGTATCAATCACAAATCAGAAGCTGTTTTTTCTGTATTATTTAAATCAACATAAGACTATTCATGTTTCAATTTTGTGATAAAAAATTAAGTAAGTTTTATAAACACAACGCTTTATTATACGTTTTTTTTTTGTTGTTGTTGTTGTTGTTTTATTTTGGGGATACTGTAAGAGAGATGAATGCAAATTATATCCAAATTATGTCAAATTATATCAACTACTATACTTTCCTCTACCCTCCCTGTCCCTCTCTCTTTCTTCCTTGTGTGGTTATTCATCGTAAAATAGCTCTAGTTAAGAGCTAGAAAGGTTAACAAGGAGATTTTCTGTGCTGCTGATTTGTGTCAAAAGTTTTATAATTGTGAATTCTACTGACACTTACTTGTATGCTGTACAGTTTATTTAGCCGTTCTGGATGCGTCTTGTTAACACGCCTTTTACTTCCTGGCAGGCCAAAAGCTCCAACAGCATTTCCGTGTGGAACCCCACAACCAAGAGGTGATTGAAGGACAGGAAGCTGAACTTCGATGTGAGGTAGAACAACAGGCTGGTGCTGTACAGTGGAGTAAAGATGGCTTCGTGTTGGGTAAGTGAAACATGACTGTAACGCTTGAATTGATTCGCCCTTGATATACTTTAGAAAATACACTTCTGTGTCACACTAGCATTATCAAAGTTCATTCACATTATTCTCATCACGTACTTAAACAAAATATCGGAAAGGTAGCGTTTCAATAAAAGAGAATTAGCTAGCTACAGGCTAATAACAGTAATTATTTAAACTTGTCTTCATTGTTGAGTGAAAAAACAACTTGTGTTACAAAATATATTGGTAAAAGAAAAAGGGTGATAATACAATCATTATTTTACATGAACTTGTTTGTGTCTTTTGAATTTGCGTTCTAAAATAGAAACATCATTTTGCTATTTTTATTATATATACATACATTAGTAGGCCACCTTATTGTAAGCTATACCCAATAACGGAATGTATCACATGACTGACAAACATGACACGACGTGGCCTAAATTCTATAGAGGATAGTGATGATAACAGTGTCTTTCAAGCTCATCCCACAGATGCTCAGTTGGATTGATCCAGGATTGTGGTGACCATGGGAGATGTCCGAAGTCGTGTTCATCAAACCTTTTACAGATAATTTCGGCAGATGGAAGAATTGTCGTCAGGAAACTAGCTGTTCCCATCAGAGTACACATGAAATATCGTGTTTGATGCACTTGATCAGAAATGATGCTGAAGTAATCTTTGGCCTTATTTTGCCATCTAAAGATACAAATGGCTTAGGGTATACCAGGTAAACATGCCATCACCACCAAATGCCTCTAAAAGTGGGACCACACAAGAGAAATGAGGTATTCTTATGGTTTTTCCAAAGTTGTCTTCTCCCACCTGTGCAGAGAAAAAAAAAGATTTACTGGACCACGTTACCTTCCACAAATACTTATTCGTCCTATGTCTATGCTCTTTATAACACTTAAGGCGTTTTTGCTTGCTGGTAACTCTGTCCAGTGGCTTATACATTGAACTCCTACTGCAATAGTTAATTTGTTGCGACGTTTTCGCAAAGTAAGACTGGTGATGGGTGTGATTGTCCTGCACCGCATATCTGTTAGTTGATGTATTGTTTGATGATGGTTGAACTGTATCATCCTGTCTAACCGCCTTTCTCCTTTTTCTTTCTTTGTGTATTTACAGCCACAATCCCCCCCCTTTTGCAGCAGACATTTTATTAAACTTTTCCATTGTTGATAAACTCGAATAACCCGATGTATTCTAGAAGCCTACCAATGAAACTGTCTTGGCCAATGTGGCGCCTGCTAGACGTACACCCACTGTTATGCCTCTTTTGAAAGTTGCAATATCTTTGCATTTCCCTATATCTATTACATTAACTGCAAATGCACTTGTCCCCATCATTTATAGTGCTACAGTATCACTTGACACGTCATCTGGTTAACCCAATTTGCATCTGCAGCTGAGATCAGACCCAAGTCTGAAAGGATACATAGTTCTTAATAAATTAGCCAACCGGTTATATATATAGTGTATAGATTTATAGATATGAAAGATTTTTTTTTTTGTTTGACAGTTTTTGGTTTCTCTTCGTAAGTAAGGAATAATCTATTATAATGACTAGGACGCTCTACTCGCATTCTGCAGGAATCGGGATCGAAATCCGACGTTGAACATATTCGGCCTTTCAACCGTAAGGACAATACTTCTATTCGTTGGTAAAGATTAGCCCAAAAGTTGGCAATGTATACTTGTGGCCGGTTGCCTTTCCTGTGGTCCACAGCTCAAAATTAGGGAAAGCAGTAGATAGCCTCAGTAGCTTTGCCATAAACAAAACAAACAAATAAACTTTCATATTACTTGCATTAACAGGATTGGCTAAAAAATTTTAATATATCTATTTTATAATATTTTATTATAAAAATATTTTTGCATTATTAACTTAGTACATGATTTTTAAGACTAACCTAAATCTCTTAAATTAGCAGAACCTCGTGTGATATTTTTTGGATAATAGCTGAAAACATCGCTAACAGCAAGGATACCATACTGATGAAACAATCCATCCTAATCATAATAACAATTTATGGAATTACTGGGTTGAGATTTAGCTTTGATCTAAGTTGGTAGCTTGCTTTGATCAAAAGTTAATGTTCATAAATAATCATATTTCATATTGTAATCTTATAACAGGAGTAAATCAACCATTAAGCTGCTAAATTAATTACAATATAATATTACTTTATAGACTATATAAAAATTACAAAGGTTCCAGTTAAAGCTCTTAAGATAACACGTAGTTAATGCTCTACGAAATTCATGCGAGCACAAAAGTAAGTACATTATTTAACTTCCTTGTCCTCATGTGTTTTACACTTGTTTAAACTAAATATAAGAGATATCTGTAAACTGCATGTAACAATATCTTTAAATAACGATTTAAATTGCAATGGTAGTTGTGTTTTGTTTTTGTTTGTTTTTATAAACCAGAGTTCTTTCGCCAGCCAAAGAAATGTATTATAAAACAAAGTAAAAATGACAGTTGAAGCTTAAGCGAACAAAACGACAAACACTACAAAACCATTTGAGTTCTATTAATACTTTGTTTTGTAATGTTAATGGAAATGTTGTTGGCACTTTTGTCGTTTGCTCCAAACGAACAGAAGAATTAGCTTCTCCTCAAAGTTGGCGAGTCATACTTTTTAAAACAAATAATAACTTGTTGAAAACGAGCTTATGTAAAGAACAAAAACAAAATATTGCGGCAAACCAAACACTTGATGCTCATTTGCCATTCCGATTATTTATTGAATCAATATTTTTATTTACATCGTATAACGAAGCTGGATGTCATGTTCGTTTAAAAAAAAAGAAACACCCGTTGTTGTTATTACTATACCATTTCATTTAAGTCACTTTTTACGTGATGTTTTTATACTGTCTGGCCAAAATCGCCTAATCCTAAAAAGAAAGAAATGAAATATCTTACAAACAGCTAAATTATGTTGTTTTCTTAGTGTAAAGCTTTACAATGCATTCTGTCCATTGCGGGTATCGAATACTGGATTTTAGCGTTGTAAGTGCTTAAATTTATCACCTCCACTCAACCAGGGAAGGGGGGGACAGCTAAATAAACAGAATAATAAAAAGTAGTGAAACAAAAAACTTAAAGAATTACTGCAATGTTTTCATCCAAGCTGATATTGTTCTGTAACTTCTTAGTGTATCTACTTATCCCACTTTTCGCTTTTATTTAAATAGCAACTGATATATTCTTTTAATTGTACCAAGTAGTTTTTGCATTTTTAAAAGTTAAATTATCATCATTTTTCTTCCATGAGTATACCACACAAGAAATGTAGTAGAAATTGTATTTCAACATAATCTTAGAAGGAAACGGGAGTTTAGCACAATTAAATTTTAACCTAATTTATGTAAAAACAACCTCTACTACAAAGAAGCAACGCCAGAAAGGACAAGTAGCTCTTCTGGTTTGAGTGAAGACTATTTAAAGTGATAGAACTATACAATTATAATTTTACAAATAATTTGGAGGGACAAAATGCTAATGTCATTCAGAGCATATTTTGAAAAGTATTCTATATTTATAAGCTCATTACGCTTGGATGTTGCTTGATTAATATATCATTAACACGAACCTAGTTAATATTACTCAGGACTTGTGTGGGTTTCGAAGTTCTAGTTCGTTATAGTTGAAGGTAATTTACTACTGTTACATATTTATTTCAGATTTTTGTTCGTGTATTACTGTTATTGTTCAAATAACAACATTATGAATGTTTTACGCAATTCTGTTCCACTCATCACCTTATTTACCCTACTTTTCAAAAAGAAATTTTGCGTATTTTTGTGTGACAACTTTCCCATACGATTCTAAAGCCATATATTTTGAAATTTGTCTATTTCATACTTCTGAATTTTTAAGATCCAACTTTTAAGATCAAAAGCTGCATTTCTCTTCAACTTTCAACAAAATATACCTGAAGTTTTTTCCTCAAATCAATTTTATTATCTGTGCACATCTTATGTACATATTTCATCCACCTAGCTCCACAGAATCGGGATTAATCACATGATAACTTATGTAACAAAGCGGACTTACAATACATTTTCTGACAAAGTGAAAGCTAAATTTGAACAGGTTTCAGTCCGTGCCAGTACTTGCTAAATAGGCGTTCTAAACAATTAAGTTATCGGTCTCAAGTAGTAATGATTTCCTCATTGCTATATAATGAGAAAACGGGAAGGAATTTCAAGCTATACTTGGCCTCATTTTTCATTTGGTCAAAAAGATAATTTACAGCAAAACTTTTGAAACATGTGTCACTCTAACGTATCCCCCATATTAGGCTTAAAGCTCAAAACGTATTGACAACGAAAATACCCAAATGATTACTTAATGCACTTTAACCATTACCAAGCTTAAAGATTTAAATTATTTGGGATAAAACATTGTATTTTGCTAAATTCAAACTATACAGGTTAGCCTATTATACCATAAGCTATTAATTAAACACACACACACATATATATATATATGTACACACACAAACATAGATCTTACTGTAACTCACACTAGACTTTATTAAAATTAATATATAATTTTTTCAAAATCTGCAACGTCAGGTTTGTGCATAAATTCAAACAAAAGCTACGCAACACAAATGCAGGGAAAAAAACGGATACTCTTATTATTTTTATCAACTCTTGTAGGTAAAGAGAATGAGTTATATCAAACAAACTGATAAACAATACATATTTATGTTTAAAACAACTCCGTACCTTATGTTATTGTGAAAATATAATAACTGAGTGTGTGTGAGTTTTCTTACAGCAAAGCCACATCGGACTATTTACTGTTTCCACCGAGGGGAATTGCCCCTCTGATTGAGAAACATAACAAAATAAGGCTACACAATGGGCTATCTGTGCTCTGCTCACTACGGGTATCGAAACCCGGTTTCTAGCGTTGTAAGTCCGCAGACATACCGCTGTACTACTGGGGGCGTTGCGTAGCTATAATAAATTTATCTTATTAAGGTACTAGAGGAACTACAATAGTTTATTTAATTTTTTAATTTTAAACTTAGATATTTAAAAAAATAGAATAAAACATCAGCAATGTGCAATTCGCAAGTGTTCTCTCAACGCAGACGAATGGACTATGTCAGCAAAAGAGAGAAGTGTGAAAAATGCTGTGAACGGAAACCATGTGAACGCAGTTGGGTTGGCTGAGAGCTCCCCGAGAGATGTAGCTCACTGCGACAGTCATTATTTGATTTTTTTTTGTACTATCATAGCTTTATACTTCGTAGTTTAAAACTGCATGGTGCCCCCCCCCCCAAAAAAATGAAACTTGGCAAGGTCTAAAACAAAATCTCCATATGGTTAACATCTGGGAATGTCTTTTGAAGTATAAGGCTTGTTATATTGTCCTGGTCGAAAACGCGCCAAAAAAATAAAAAAAAATAAACACCTCGATATACTGAGGTTAGTTTGCACGTGACTATGTTAAGCGATGGCATAAAAGAACTTTGAACGAATTTTGTTACAAGTGTATGCAGATAATGTATTTAAACTAAATGTTAACTGAATATATATGAAATGAGTTTGTGTCTTCAATTGACAGTATTGTTATATGCAGCTAAGTAACATACTTTCAAATTCTTATAAGAGAATTGCCTTTTTTAAAACGAAATCTATTCCCAAAAGTAAAATTTAGTTTTAAAAAACCTTGTTAACTTTTACCAGTGTCCGTTAAATGTGTGCGAATTTGCTTCAAAACTAAATGTTAAACAAATGAAGCCCTTAGTTATACAGAATTTGGGTTAAATTTATATGATATAACTATCATTAACACTTTGACATTTGTATATGACATTTTAATAATTATGAACCAGCAGACATTCTAATTAATTAATGAATTTCTTAAAGAATATTTATTTATAAAATAATGCCAGAATTTTACACATTACAAAAAAAGATGGCGCCACATGATTACATCATAAAGTCATACACATGGTAATAGCGCGAAAGAAGTGATACCGTAGCACTTAATACAAGATTGAATATTCACAGTAATTATAAACGTTTCCTGCATCCGGGAGGGGGTGATAGGTTCGTCTGGTTTGCATGAAGGCAATAGCTTGAGATTTTCTCTGAGGTGATGTTTAGATTATTATGTCTTGTCTGTGTCACGTGTGGTGTCTCTGTCTTCCATCATGTAGACATATTCCGATTATCTCTGACTGGTCATAATCTCAGACTCATCACTCATGAAGTCTGACATCTAAGATTTTTTATTGGGTGTAGAGCACATGTTTGGCTCAAAATGCTTTGCAATTCTAATATTTCTATATCTTTTATCTCTCGAAATCCATCAAACCAGCATTAAGTCTATTTTAGAAAGGCAAATTCTTTAATTCGATATATGTAAAAATAGGTTTTACCTGGAAAACCTCTTCCAAAGGTTGGGCACGTTACATTAAAGCAATTTTGAATATGCAAATCAGCAAGTCGCATGACAAACACGGCTGATTTAAAGTCGCAGTGGAACGGAATGTATAAGAACTACATTTTAACACTGTTTGGCGTTTAGGTAGTGTGATGCATTTATCAGTTTTGAGAAAGATATGTAACATCCCTTTCCGACGGGCCCGGCATGGCCAGGTAGATAAGGCGCTCGACTCGCAATCTAAGGGTCGCGGGTTCGAATCTCCGTCCCACCAAACATGCTCGCCCTTTCAACCGTGGGAGCGTTATAATGTGACGGTCAATCCCACTATTTGTTGGTAAAAGAGTAGCGGTGGGTGGTGATGACTAGCTGCCTCCCCTCTGGTCTTACTCTGCTAAATTAGGGACGGCTAGCGCAGATAGCCCTCGTGTAGCTTTGCGCGAAATTCAAAAAACAAACAAACAAACCCTTTCCGAGGTAAAAATATTGGTAAACTCAAATCATAAAGATTTGTTCAGGTCAGGAATTTAGGATTTCCAAAACAGTAATATATCCATTGTACTTAACTATGCTGGAAAACAAAGAGATAACAAGTATCATAAAGTGACCTACAACAAGTAGTACTCCAACTGTGATACATAAAATGTATCGTCTTCTAACAAGTGAGAATCTACGAACACAAAGGTCAGTGAAAAAAGCCATCCACGTGCTCCAGGCAACAGTACGTAATATAAAGAAGGATCTCCGTCTGGAAAAGCAACACAATTCAGATGTACTCAAGCTGCTTCCACGACACATTAGTTCGACCGTCGCATATGTCGAGCAGCTGGAGAATGAAACAGCTATCATACTATTCCGTACACAAGTCTCCAGACGCAGTGCCTATGGATTTCTGTGTGATGAGACTGTTTAAACTGGCGTTAAAACAATATCATCTTTATCATCTTTGTACACTAGATGTATTATAGAAGCCCTCAGCCTTAGCCTTTTGCAATGAACGACGTCGCTGGGGTACTTTCAAGTTGCACGACCGTCAGATAGAAAATGACCTATCAGAGCGACAATGGAGTGTAGCGACGTTGTGAGGCTCCAAAACCGTGTTAGTATAATGTACTCAATCTCTTTATAAGTAAACATTAGTATAAATATCAAGTAACAGTAGTAAAGATGAATTTACAAAAAATGCAAATTTTTAGTCATTTCCCAAGTCAGTGTATGCTTATCTCCGAGTTTATGATGAATGTGTTTGGGATGTGTAGAGATTCATGCACAATAAGTGCGGAAAAGGTATTTTTGCTGAATTCTTCAAAACATACTTTTTCTCAGTTGCATTTCCTTTGAGAGCAATATGGAATTTTTCATCCGAATCTGTTTCCAAATCTTCGACAACAACAAATGTTTTTAGTTCTTCCTCACCTCCTACTGCTCTCAGCAACAATCAGCTCAAGTCGTCTGTTTTTAATTCATTTTTACAGACATTAGAATCCAGTCAATTTATTGAAATACATAAAGTGAAAGGCCATTTTCCTGTTTTGCACCGTGCATCGGCGCCATGGTGGAGGAAAAATAAACATTACTAAAATGTCTTAATAAGTTATTGTCATTTGTCATGAAAACCCGAATAACTCGCCAGAGGGGGTAGTGACTAAAATAAGCGGCATACTACGCCAGTCTGTTCTTATATCAACTTTTATGAAACATGGTTAGGATTTCGACATTCTCTTACAAACGAACACAATTTACAAATTTCAGGAAATATTGATTTTAAGAAAGGATACTGAACAAAGCGTCATATAAATATGTTACACAGTAACACGTTTTTAATGTAAATGCAGAATTTAGTTGTAAAAAAAACATGCCCATTACAGAAAGTTTTAAATATAAACTGTTTTATTAAAAACAGCGAGATCAAAATATTACATGCACTAAAGTGGCGTTATGTGCAACAGCTTTCACTAATCTTGAATTTAACAATTATATTGATGTTCCTTCACATTACTTTGCGTGTAACTTTAATAGGCTGTATTATCAAATCTTTTTTTTTTATTTCTTTCAGTAAGAGCTTTTATGCTAAAATTTTCTTAAAGATTTGCGTCAAACCGCAGTTCATTTCAATTCAAGATAAGTGAATCCAGTGTCCGTAACACAACTAACCTTACAAAATGAATAATCTAGTGTCCGTAAAACAACTAATCTTACAAAATGGATAACCCAGCATCCATAACACAACTAATCTTGCAAAATAAATAATTCAAAGTCCGAAATGCAACCAAACGTGCTAAATGAATAATCCAGAGTCCGCAACGCAACTTTAAATACAAATTATGTTTTTCTAAATCATAAAACAAAAGTGTTGATTTTATAAATTAAAAAAAAACCAAGGTTCCTCACGTTATAGTGTTTGTAATTGAAAGTGTATTTGATAAATAATAATAAAGAACACTGTCAAAGCCAAGAGAGACAACAATGTACGAATTTCGAATTTATTTTACGGGAATATTTATCTGGTCGTGTTCCGGGTGGGTTCTTATGGTTAGCATGCCGGACTAGGGATCCCAAGATTTATGGTTTGCGTCCCCTTGCCACAAAGTCGCGTTTCATGCTTTGGGACTGTGGATGCGTTATAAGAGTAGCCAAAGAGTTATAGATGCAGTTGACTCTCTGCCTTCTCTCTATTTCAAAATGAGAACGGCTAACGTAAAAAACCCTTATGTAGCCTTGGACGAAAATTTTTCAACAAATAAGCAAACAAATCATATGATCATTAGCAATTCCTATTAGCGCGTATTTAAAATTTTGTATATATACATATATAAATATATTTATCTCGAGGGTTAGAATAACTAAAAAATACAAATAAACACAGGTAAAGGACAGTTTACAAGATCGTAAAATTTAAATTATGAATTAGGAGGGAAGCTAAGAATAATTTTCAATAATCAGCCACTATAAGCGCATATATATGGTCTAATGTGCTGCATCTAGCTTTAACCGGTGAATTTATATTTTATATTTATGGCAAAGTTACTAAGGCTATTTGCCACGCCCTAATTTTGAATTATTAGCAAGAGGAAAGGCAGCCAGTAAACAGCACTCTACTACCTCCCATCCAGGCTAATAGAATTACTGTTTCTCTTATAACACACCAAACACTTAAAGTGCGCCAAACATCTTGTGGTATCGCATGGATTCGAACACGGATCGCCATCTCCAAAATACGGAGTTCTACAACAGGGTCAACCCATTTCCTGACCTCGTGGAGGAAATGTCATTAACAAACTGCCACTGAATAAATGTTCAGCACCACAATGGTGTAAACGCCAAGTTTGTCATTTTTAAAGCAAAATATTTATCTTAAAGTATATACATCTATCCAGTAAAATACATTATTGAAATGTGATCAAAACTTGCCTGTAACAGCAGCTAAGAAAAACTGTAATTGTATGTTTTAGTTAAATAGAATGAACATTATTTATTATTAAAATTATAGCGTTTCATGTGTTTCTTCTCTTTCTATTAACTGTTGTTTTTAAATAAATAAATATTAAATTAAATGATTCATTGAATACTAGTCTTATAGTCTGGTTCAGTGCATAGTTTTATTCGTAAGTTTCTGTTTCATTCAACAGGAATATTGGTTCAAAAGTTATTAATAATGTTCCCTCGGTGGCTCAATGGTAAGCTTTGATGATTATAACGCTATAATTGGGTGTTCGATCCTTACTGTGAATACAGCAAAGATAGTTTTTTTTGTGCGGCTTTTCGCTAAAAAAACAAGTTACTAATAATTATGTTTATTAAAAAGCGAATTATATACTTAGAATTCGAAAAACTTGGATAAAACGTCATCAATCTTTGTCTGTAGCTCTAACTATACTAAAATGTTTTGCTTTTGACGGCTTTGTTTACGTTGCTGTTTTGTTACAAGTTGCTTACTATTTCGTCAGGATTTGACCGAGCTATTCCTGGCTATGTTCGATATTCCATGATCGGTAATCCAAACCAAGGAGTCCATAACCTACTTATCAAAAATGCTCGGTTGGAAGATGACGGAGAATATCAGTGTCAGGTGAGACTTAATACATTTGTTTCAAGAAAATATTTGCAGTGTGTTTGTTTTTATTTCAACATCTTATTGAATTCCTATAGTAAAATGAACTAATTATACATATATATATATATGTATGATAATTCACAAGAATAATAAGAAATACAAGTATTTGAAGCGGAAAACTCTGTCGGAGCATTAATGAAAAGCAGGGTCTTTTTTAACGGATTTAATTCTCTGAATTATAGAGAAAACCTGTCAACCTTTATATCATCCTTTCACAGCCTTGAAAAACAAGTTTCTAATTTATGGCTACTTTTATTTCCTTAGGTTGGACCAACTCCAGACAATCATGCCATCCGTGCAAATGCCCGACTGAATGTATTGGGTAAGTATATAGCAGTGCATGAGTATGAGTTTTATAGTTACAATCATACTCCTTATTCAGACATGTTTTCAGGCGAATCCTAATTATCATCAGGCGCCTTATACAGGGTGTCTCAAAAGTTCGTACTCATAGCAGAATTCCATATCAACCATTATTTTAACAATTGCTCAAACTGCATGTCATCAACGTGTATATATATATAACATACACACTTTCCCTTGATCTGTAAAGTCACGCATTATACATTTTTTTTCTGAAAAATAAGTAAAAAGATATAAATTATACATAATGTAATAGCCATGAGAACGAACTTTTGGGGTACCTTTATATATATATATCTATAATAATAGAAGGGCGTGTCTGTGTATGTGTGACCGCCATAACTCCAAGACAAAAGATCCTAGAAACCTGAAATTTTGCACTGATACTAAGTGGACTTTGCGAGTGCGCACCTGGGTATATTATTGATATACGTGCATGCGCGTGCGCATATTTTATGCAAAAAACCACATAGAAAAGAAATGTGACCGCCATAGCTCCAAGAGGAAAGAACCTAGAAACCTGAACTTTTGCACCCATACTAAGTGAACCCTAAGGGTGTGCACCCGGGTGTTATTAATTATCTTATCCACGTGTGTACGTACTTGCGCATCTTTTTCGTGAGGCAAGCTAGCGAAAAACCAGATAGAAAAGAAGTGGTTCCTAATACAACACTTCTACTATATACAAAATCCTGAGCGTTTTGGTAACAACACCTTCTAACAATGACTTTTATATCATGTTGCTTAGCAATAAAAGTATAACCTAATATTCTTGTTAAGAGGCTATGTGCTGAAAGTATAAAATGAAATGTATAAACTACAAAATTTAAAAAAAACATTTGTTGTTTTCTAATTTAGAGGCTCCGTTAATTAAAGAGGTTTGTTTTTTATCATTTGTTTTATTATTTATGTTTAAGATCGGAGGACAAGTCAGAGGGAAGATTACTTTTATAAACAGGCCACATCCCGTAAAGGAGCAACAAAAGTAAATAGGTTATACTTTTATGCTAAAATGAGTTCAGAATACACACGCTGACATAGTCGTCTAGAATAAATCAACCTAATAACCCGAGCGAAGCCGGGTACTTTCGCTAGTCTATATAAATATACATATTGGACAAAAAACATTGACGGAGTTACGGCGTCACACGCTGAAAGGTGACTAATAAATGGAACAGACAGGATTAATATTATAAGTAATATAAGTCATGCTATACTGCGTTTTCTCCCACACTTTTCTTAATTATTCTAATATATATTTCAAACTAATTGAGTGTATGGAATAGAATTCCAGATGTACGACTTGTCTCCCACAAGTCACTACCCAAGAGACATTTCGTTAAATACCAGAACTCGTAAGCCGGTAGTAACAAGGAAAATTCTATCCACAATATCATATTATATTCAGTGGGAAGCATTTAATGTTGCAATGTTAAACTCAAAAGGTGGCGAATCAATAGAAAAATTATAAGTGATAAAAATCACACTAAACTGTCACTTTGTCAGCTTTTAAGACCATAACTTTACATTTTGCATACTTTATATAAGATAACATTTTGATAGTCTTTTGGTTATCATAGTATCTAGCCCAGCTGATGAGTCAAATGATAGGCTTCCTGGGCAATTACTTATGATAGATAAATCTGAAATGCTCATTTTTACATCTCCCTGATCTGAAATCCATAACAGACTAAATAAAAGGAATGGAGAAAAAAACTTCCAGTCCAACGTGATATCTCTTAGTGATATCAGACCTATTGATACGATTGTTTAATTTGTCCATTATTTTTTTAACCTGAATTATCACTAGCGTTATAAGCTTTCAAGAGATAATAGTTACCTCTTCATTTAACAATAAATGGAAGATCGTTGTGCTTTGAAGTTCCTTTTTTTATCAAATCTAATGTAAAGTTTTATTGCATTTCGTCGTGAAACACCTTTAAAGGCTCAAACGTAACATAACTTTTTATTTTAATCTAAGTAGCTTAATGAAATATCCTTTTCAAATATTAAAATAAAAGTTCTTTTAATAATCAACGAAGATACTACAAACAATGGGTGGAATACACTGAAAGCAGGTGCGTGTATGTGTTTACGTTTCAGAATATTATTCAATTAATTAAAAATAAACCATATAACGCTAAGATTTCTTCCAAGAATTATTAAAATAAATTTCGATACGTCTCTTCCACAAAGTTTTACTCCATTTGAGTTCAAAAAAGATATTCTACCCATAAGAACGTTGTACTGCTTTGTCCACTAATCACGCATACCACAAACAACGGTTGCTTTCAGTAGTGTGAACACACTTTGAAGATGTTTGTTACCCAGAACATGTGCTGTACTTGCCTAGCCATCAGTAGTTTTACACCTGAGAGGATTCTCATGAAAATAGGTTTTCTTTATGGTTTTCGATGCCAGCTACCATGTTACTTAGAAACACTTTGTATTTCAAGAAATCTTCTTCCGATTTTATTCCTCTTTGTTCTTTGGTTATTGTATTTACATCATCATTGGCGTGTTTAGTTTAGCGGTATTACTCAGGAAATGTGTGGACTAAGTAAAATTTATTGATTTTAGATGCTCAAACTTTCCTTTTCCTCAGCGTAGCTGTAAGCTTCTGATGCAGTAGCGTACCACTGGGGTGCACTTTCTCCATTTGGTTTGTTTTGCTAGATTACTTTATGCGGCGAGGTTTCTGTGGTATTTGTAGTTTCAAAAATGATGGATATGTCCAAAGCTTTTGGTTGTTTCTTTAGTGATAATTTTGAGTACTCTCTATTATTTTGGAAAATCATTCTTCTGTTTACCGTGGTTGTTGAGTAGTTTATCTTATCTGATTATACTTTTCAGGACAACCTTTATATAATTCACTATGTTTCCTATTTTCTTGAACCGCATTAATTCCTTTTAAATCCATCTAATCAAAACTTTTGATAACGGCCTAATATATATTCATTTATTGTCGGTTGTCCCAGATGGCACAGCAGTGTACTTAACGGCTTGTAACGCTAAAACTCGGTACTCAATCCCTGCAATGGGTACAGCGCAAATATCACTACAAAAAGCATTTACTATTTTGTAATTGTTCGAGTTACTGGCAAAATATGCTATAATAAACAAATAAGGAAAGATTCCAATAATATTGATGAATTGTGATGAGTGCTTGTTTGATTTAACTGTTCTAGTACCGCCTACTTCGGTAGTCATTAGCGATTACGAAAATGGAAGTGTAGTAGAAATCCATCAACTTCAATCTCTGAGCCTAACCTGTACAGTGATTGGTGGAAAACCAGCAGCTCATATTAAGTGGTTCCGGAAGAACGTGGAGCTCAGACCAGGTGAGCTACAATAAGCAAAGTGACCTTTTCAGGTCACCAACTTTAAGATTGTTTTTAAGTTGATTGTCTCTTAAAGTTCAGAAACAGAGTACTAATATGCTGTTTTTAGTTGTTTTTTACTGAACGCAGTAAACCTATATTTATACAGAATTTGAAGAATATGTAGTACTGATACTACTAATTTATTCTTCCAAACAAACGTAAAAATTGCCGAAAGGGAATAAATGTAGGGACCCAATTACTTTTTATGTGGGAGGTCATCTTTTGGAGTTACACCACTGGACAAGTGATGAATCGAATGATAGATTGAATTTCGTATTTATTTTGAAGTTAGAATACTTGGTCGATAGTTTATTTGGATATAATTCTTTATATTTGTTTCACATACATGCACATTTAACTATATCATAATGACAAGCAAAATCCTTCCAAAGAATGAGAAATATTTGAGTTATATTTTAGAAAATGATTCAATCATATAAGTACTTACTACATGTTCTGATGGAAATGTTCGAATAGAATACGCGTTAACTTTGTATGTATCTTAATATTTATTTTGTTTTAACTTATCAACAATTGTTTTTGTGTGCTCAAAGTCTGTGTATTAGTATTTCTCCAGAACATCTGTATGAGCTATGTGCTTTGTCAGTTGATTTGCTTATTCCTTAAATAGACTTGCAACTTTACAGATAACGTTGAGACTAAGACGAAAGAGGAAAAAAAACAGAAGTTCAACACTGTAAGTACAATCACCTTAACTCCTAACCCAGACGACAACGGCGCCATCTATACGTGCCAAGCAGTTCATCATGCATTGGTCAAACCGCTGAGATCCTCTGTAATATTGAGTGTTTTGTGTAAGTAAATTGTCAGTCATGATACCTGACACACTCAAGTAAATATATATATATATTTGGTCATTGTAAAACAACAGTAGTTTAAAAGACTAAATCTATAAAAACTGGGATCCTTAAGTAAATCTTTCACAACCGGACTTTTTCCACTCATTTAAAAAAAAACTTGCTTCGAGGTTAAAGTAATAACTTCATACAGAAACCACATTCATATGTTCTGTAAAACATTAAAGTCTGTCGTACAATTTTAGTAACTCATCGATATATATATATATATATATA
>NW_013665612.1:2570446-2605599 GCF_000517525.1 Limulus polyphemus
CCTAATTCAGTAAAGTGTCCTTGCGTCCTCCCCTTTACGTTAAAATAATTTTCGAAAGTGATAGCAGCAAAAATCAACATTTTCTTTACCCGTTTTTTTATATTTTTTTAAATGAAAAAAAAAAATGCTTGTAAGAAGTAATTAAATGCGAGAGCACAAAATAATCTTTGGGAGCAAAGTGATAGTTTGGTTTGGTTATCGTCGTCTCCAACTCTTCTGTTTCATCTGTCGTTTTGGTTGGGCTCTCCCGCCAAAATCCCCCCCCACAGCCATCAGTACGCCCTCCCCATGGAGGCGCGCCCCACAGTTTAGAAAAAACTGAGTCTACTGTAAACTAAGCAGAATATGACATTTTAACACATTCCTTTAAGATTACAGAATAAGGATTGTAGGCTTGTAAGAGGAAGAACTGTGTAAGTGGTGAACATATAAAGCAGTTGTTTTTTTTCTCTATGTCCGTGTATATGAGGTCAATATTTATTATAATTAATACTGCTATAGTTTTAAGAAAAAAAGTTGGACGTCAAAATATTTTCTTAGTCTTATAGATATTGGCTGTTATTTTATGAATTCAATACTTTGAAATTGTGTGCAAAGTGAATAAACCGAACTTTAATATCTAGGAGTGGCAGTGGACTAATACAACACCAGAATAAGTTTATTTTACTTTTTAGTTTATTTCGGCACGCCTTTTTTTCTATAAGTACTGTATGAAGTTTAAAGTTCAATAACTGAAAAGAACATTGTTGTATAACAATATGTCACTACCTATTGTTTCAATGTCATTTTTATGCAAGTATACCACCCCTAGCGTAATCCATATGTCACTATCATCAGTCATCCTAGAAAGGACTCTTGTACAATAACAATTGTTTTTGTAACAAATGGCTTATATTAATAGTGTTCCGATGACTAGTGTGTTTGTTGTATTAAAATATGTATGATGAGCTCTGTATTGAGCGAAACGAGTCGTCGTCATATGACGGATATAATATAGTCAAAATGCTATTATACTCTTCTTCTTGAAAGAAACTCTAAGAGCTTGAATAAATAATACAGTGTTAAAAATATAATAAGCCTAATACTAATGTCTTAGGACAAGTAAGATTAATTATAATCATGCTTCTCAAGCTTATAAAAGGTGTTAACACCATAACAATATGAAATTAAAGTTGAGTGCTTTGATACGTCATCTTTACTTTTTCGTAGCTTTTGTTTAAGTTTACTGAGCTAGGCTTATAAAGGTAAAATAAAAAACGGACAGTATAAAAAGTAAAGAACTGATGAACATTCTTCACTTGTGTACATAACCCTAATTGGACTTTGACCAATGAACTTCAAGGATAGAAAGGTAATAAAAAAGAAAACAAAGTAGATTTTATTTGTCAGTAATATTTATTTTACAGCAGCCATTGAAAACTATTGGCCAGGGGCGAATTGGGGGATACAAACAGTCCCGGAAATTTATTTTTTACCAGCCTTCCAATGAGGGCTAGAGGAGAGAGAGATTCATGAAAAAAATGATAATATGTTCTAGTACTATTCGTACAGTACACACATTTTAAAAATGCATTATGCAAAACATTTCGTTTGCAGTTCAATGTTTATTACATTTGTTATCCGTCTTAGTAAAGTATAAACCTTGACGACCACAAAATTACGGGAACTAAAACTACTTTACACTAAAACGAAATTAAAATTGTAATTTAATAACTTGTTTATCGTTCATCCGCTCTACAAGCCGTTAACGAGAAATTTGACACTAGAGGAATCCCGATTTATATAGTGTTAAAAAAAATTAACAATCTTTTAGAATGGACCGCTGGCCCACAGGGAATTTTCCCAGTGGCCCAATCTGCCCCTGCTCTAGACTGTAGTTTAAACTCATTATAAACTATATACCTAAAAAACCGCGCAAATTGTATTTTTTTTTATATTCCTCTTCATTTCTCCATTTACACACCTCGGATTTTGGAATACGAAGTAGCCCCTCAGTGGCACAGCGGCATGTCTTCGGACATACAATGCTAGAAACCGGGTTTCGATACCCGTGGTGAACAGAGCACAGATAGCCCATTGCGTAGCTTTGTGCTTAACTTCAAATAACACCGAACACGAAGTTTACGCAGTTTACGTGATTTTTAGGTCTATAGGCTATAGTTATATATGGGAATAAAAATAAAAGGATTTAAAATAATAAAAGAAAATATATTTTTTATAGTAGAGCGCTTGCTCCAAACGTTATCCTCTTTAAAAAAAACATTCTTTTATATCTATTTTCCGTAATATTAAATTTTGCTTTTCAGTTTTAAAGTTTTTCTCTCATTTTTCCCTTGATATTGTTTCAATATTCAGGAAAATATAATAACTTGAAGTCACACTTCAACGACTGAACTAGAACAAAATTATAATAATCTATAATAATAAAAGGGCGTGTCTGTGTGTGATCGCCATAACTCCAAGATGAAAGAACCTAGATACCTGAAATGTTGGAAGTGGACCCTGAGGGATGCACCTGGGTATTATTACTTATCCACGTGCGTGTGCGAGCGCGTCTTTTAATGAAGCAAGCTAGCGAAAAACCACATAGAAAAGAATATGTGACCGCCATAGCTCCAAAGGTAAAGAACCTAAAAACCTTAAATTGTGCACCCATACTAAGCGGACCCTGAGGGTATGCACCTGGGTATTACTACGTATCTATGTGAATATGCGCGTGCGCATCGTTTTATGCGAAAAACTACATAGAAAAAAAATGTGTCCATCATGGAATGTTAGATTGTTTTAACTATTATGGGTTTTTATAGTGTGTGTTTTTAACTATTATGGGATGTTATAGTGTTTTTCTTTAACTATTATAGGATGTTATAGTGGTTTTTAACTATTATGGAATGTTATACAGTAGTTTTTAGCTATTATAAAATGTTATAGAGTGGTTGTTTAACCATTATGGCATGTTATAGGGTGGTTTTTGAAGTATTATGGGATGCTATAGTGGTTTTTAACTATTACAAGCAAAAATGATGTGACAAGTATTACCACCCACAACCCATAGTATACTCTAACCTCACATTTCATAGCCAATTAAAATCAATTTTGCGAAATCAAGCTTGGCCAACAAAGAGGCAGAAAATGGAATGTTATACTGTCAAGAACGCTTTCACTCTCCTTTTTTTTTGGTAATGATCAACAATATACATCGTCGTTTAGCAACAAAACTATTATGGAACGTTATAGAGTGTTTTAACTATTATGGGATGTTATACAATAATTTGTACCTATTATGGAATGTTGTACGGTAGTTTTTACCTGTTATAGGATGTTATAGAGTGTTTTAAATATTATGGGATGTTATAGGGTAGTTTTAACTATTATGGGACTAGCGTACTGCCAGTCAAAAATGACGTGACAAGTACTACCACCCCCTACCCCATAGTATATCCTAACCTCACATTTGATAGATAACAGAAATAAATTAATTTTGCAAAATCAAGCTCGGCCAACAAAAAAGGCAGAAAAGTGCAGTCGAGGCAGCCAAACTTCGGTAACTTTTTTTTTAATGAGACAAGCTAGCGAAAAACTACATAGGAAGAAGTGGTTCCTTATGTAACAACTTCTAGTATATATAGAAAAGCCAGTGCTTTTTGGTAACAATGCGTTCTACCAATGGCTTCTATATCATGTTGCTTAGCAATAAAAATATATAAACTATACTTTTATGCTAAAATGGGTTCAGAATACACACACAGTGGCATAGACATCTAGAATATATCAACCTAATAATACAAGCGAAGCCGGGTACTTTCGCTAGTAATATTAATAAAAGATAATAATATTGTTGACATTACAACGGCTTTTACTATGCGAACGCCATTCACAAGCTTGGCGAAGCATGATTGTGATTAATTATGCTTATTATAAAACAATAGTATTAGGCCTATTATATTTTTAACACTACATTTTTTATCTTGTCCTTTAGGGATTTTCAAGAATTACAAGAATGTATAATAATAGTATTAGAACCACACTATATTTGCCATATCCATTGCTGACGACGCGTTTAACCTAATCTATATCTCTCCAGGCCGGCTTGGATACAACAAACACAGTAGTGGTTGGAACACTATCTAAATAAACCATTTGTTAGAACAACAATTGTTGTGTTTGATGAGGAGGAACCTACTTTTAGAGAGAGACGACTTGAATGAGTAATGAAAGAAACTTTATTATAAGTAACAGATGTACAACGTTTCAACGAGCTTTTCTCATCATCGAAACAACTGTTATGATTGTAAACGCCTTTTACAAGTATAACAGGCTTGATGCTACTGTCTTATGGCAAGTATTGTTAATTATGTCACTCACTAGCTGTATCATCTATATTTTTCAAACCTTGTATCCTTTGAGAAATGGCAGTTACCTTACGAAAAGTATAATTTGTTTGAAACGTCTTAATAAATTATTTTATTTCATTTAACTGATGTTTGAAAATTCAAAAACATAAATACTTTAGTTCTCCTGGTGATATAATGTTGTATAATTGTGTTTATTTTTAGTTGCTTTTATCTAAATATGAATCAGTATTTATATTCACGATCGTAAAAACTACGTAATATCAGAAATTTTGATAAAATTATGAAACCTGTTTTCTTCCTGTAATCTGTGAGCCAGTGAATCTCTGAAAACAGTGTTTACTCAAAATTCAGGTTCGGATAAAATATTGTATATTCTGAAATCATATTAATCTTCATTTCTAGATGTGGTTTCTTTCCTTCAATATGATCTAAAAATTTTGAAAACTGATAAAAAAAAAATTTTAGGTCTCAATTGAATAATCTCCTCCTGCAGTTCCTCCCGGTCCTCCAGCAATTGATGGGTTTCAAGCAGGTCAGGCGGTTCGCTCAGGTGACACTATAACCCTGTCGTGTGTATCCCGAGGTGGCAACCCCTTAGCTCAACTTGTCTGGTTTAAGAACAACCAACAGGTTGATTTTTCTTATACGACAAGTGGGCGAAAATCAACCAACAAACATACATTTGTCGTTGACACTTCTGATAACAATGCCATCTATCGGTGTGAGGCATCAAACATAATTAGCCCTCAGCCTATGAATGCTGTTGTCAAACTATCAGTTCTATGTAAGTATTATCAAAGTAGTTTATTTCGTGTTGTGTTTAAAGTTTTCGTTCTCTGCTAATTAATTGCTATAGCAATATTATCTTTTTATTTGTACCGCCTAATGACATCGACGTCTTTGTCATTACGTGTATATGTTCAAATTATGTTTTAACATTTTTTAAATCACTTATATAATCAATTATCCTTTGAACTAAATTATCTTTTTTTTAAGTAATGAAATTATAAGTACAACAGAAATTTACGTAAGAGAAAATGTAACTAATTTTATGATGTTAATCGTTTTTAAAATATCTTTACTTTATTTTGTTGTTTTTTCGTGTTTTCAACAAATAGTATAACAATCAATAAATTTTGGATTTTTATCATTTCATTTGTATTCTATAAGTAGATTGTTACATTTTAATGGAGAATACGTCGTTTTTATAGAAATTCCTATCTTTTTCTTTACACTAAGGAAACTATAGTTAAATTAAATGTTTACAATTATTAACAGATTTATTAAATTAGTGACAAAGTTATCCCATCTGTCATAATCTATATAGGTTAATGGTGTATTTTGTGATATGTAAAATATGCTTATGAGAGCATCTTGAATAGCTGCAATTGGCGTAAAATCTCGAAAGACTATAAACTGATATTTTGGAATAATTTTGAGACTATTAATTTTTAATTTGTTATCTGGATATATGGCACAAAGTATACGCGCTACCTAACAACGTGCAACGGTATGTGTCACGACATCTTAGATAACGCCTTTGACATATAAGTTAGAAGCCTGTTTGCAAACTTCCAGTTTTAAAACTAGATTTTTCCTTTATACTTAATTACATAAGTGATAAATTGAGTGTAAGATGTTTTAGTAGCTAAAGTGTTAAGAATAAGAAAGAGTATTATCTATCAGTTTTTATATGTTTGTTTATGGCAAAACTACTAAAACTATATCCACCGCTAACTCTTGGGCTACTATTTACCAACGAATAGCGGAATTGACCGTCACATTTTAATGTCCCCAACGGCTGAAAAGGAGAGCATGCTCGGTGCCAAGTTTCTATCCCGCGACCCACAGTTTGCTATTCGATCGACTTAACCACAAGGCCATGCCAATCATCTTTTATAAATGTTACACGTATTAAAATTCATAAACCTTATATTGAGAGCATTAATTAACGCATAAACTGATTAGAAAAACAAAGATTATTGAAAATTATACTGAACTTCTTGGAGCTTAATACTCTAGTCAAATAACAAATTTAGAGCCCAAGTATCTGAAGCTTTTTTTATTCTATTTTATTTGTTATCAGAACTTCACACAAAGCTCTAAAGTTGTCGAATGAAGAATTATAATATTTGTGTTAAGTACAATCGCAAAGATAATGTGTCGTAATGAAAGTCTCAAAACAAAACATTCAAGTTGCACTGAAGGCACGTGAATTTTAATGGATGTTACAGATTGGAGTACTTTTACATACCTCCCAAAGATCGTAAAAACTACAGAGCTGAAGAATGAGAAATGATAACACAATAAGCTGCTAATCTAGTGCGATTTAAAAATATATATGTAAGAGATTTTAAATGTTAAGATTCAAAACATTTTTAATGAAATGTAAAGCCGTATATGTTAAAATGTAAGCCATCACTCTAAGAATGTTACAGCATAAAATTAAACATACAACGAGAAAAATTAAACATTTGAGATAAATTATCTCGAAAAAACAATTATAACTTTCATCACTAGAAATGCTTCTCTACGACAAGAAACATAGAATAATTAACTCCAAATAAGTGAAGGAGGGATCTCACGAAAGTGAGTACTAGGATTTTAAAACATAATGATGAGTTGAATATTCAAAGGTCTGAATTTCTTTGTAAGAGAAACGTTAGTGGCATATTTTATCCTGATTGGTCATTTGATTAGAACTCACACGTACATATTTATAAAACACTCGCTTTATTCACATTGTCATATCATCGTGAATTTGCAAGAAAATAGATGATAAGAAGAATCTTTCTGACTTTTGAAAGGGCCTGATAACAGGTACTCAAGAACGTCATTATCAAATGCATTTCGTTCTTTCTTTCTTTGACTGGCTGTTGAAAAATATATTTTATCAAAATTTGTTGATAATGACAATTGAACGGGAATATGCCTGCGACTCGTAAAAACATAATGACAGCAACAAGGAAAAGATGATCGAAAAAGTTTGTAAGGTGCAAGAGACGTGAGGCTGTGTCCCAATTAACTAATTCATTTAATGTTGTTTTCAAGTATACCACAAGAAGAACTCTGTAAAAACTGTTATTTTAGAGCCAAACATTAGTCTAAAAATCGCTTATCTCACGCGCAAACAAAAACGTGTTTTCTTTGGTGTTGCAAGTGCAAAGTTTGTACAGTTATGGTATGGTTTTTGTCTGATACAGTCTGATGAGTCGCATATACTTAAGCGTTGCTGGCGATCACATCCAAATCACAGTGTTGTTACGTTCTGATGAGTTGCGTGTACCTGAGCGTTGCTGGCGATCACATCCAAATCACAGTGTTGTTACGTTCTGATGAGTTGCGTGTACCTGAGCGTTGCTGGCGATCACATCCAAATCACAGTGCTGATACGGGCTGATGAGTCGCATGTACTTGAGCGTTGCTGGCGATTACATCCAAATCACAGTACTGATACGGTCTGATGAGTCGCGTGTACTTTAGTGTTGCTGGCGATCATATCCAAATCACAGTGCTACATTTTAATCTAATGGATAAGGGCTCTTGCGGGCCCGGCATGGCCAGGTGGTTAAGGCGCTCGACTCGCAATCTGCGGGTCGCGGATTCGAATCCCCGTCCCACCAAATATGCTCGCCCTTTCAGCCGTGTGGACGTTATAATGTGACGGTCAATCCCACTATTCGTTGGTAAAAGAGTAGTCCAAGAGTTGGCGGTGGGTGGTGATGACAAACTACCTTCCCGATAGTCGTACACTGCTAAATGCTCGTGTAGCTTTGCGCGAAATTCAAAAAACAAACAAGGTCTCTTCCGAAACGATAATGCAGCAAGCAATCGTGTTTATATTGCACACAATTTGTTCTAAGGACATGACAGCGACTCCGTACATCTTCCTTGGCCAAGTTTCTACCAGACTGAGATTGAGCGTTGCATTCACCACCACAATCTTTTACGACAACATTGAATCAATTGTAGATCGTTCTACTGACTGTTTGGTTACAATAAAGGCTATTGTTGCTCCGAAATGTTGTTCAACGCTATGTTAAATGTGTGTCCCAATAAAAGAGTCAGTGTAATCCTAACTAAATTGGAATTTTCATGCATCTGTTATCCGTTAATTTAGAGTACTGATACAAGAGAATAACAGGTGTGTGAAAGCGTAATTGAAATAATTGTTTGTTTGTCGTTAAGTGCAAAACTACATAGTGGGCTATCTGTGCTCTGCCCATTGCGGTTATCGAAACCCGATTTTTAGCTTTTTTAGCCCTCTGACTTACCGCTGAGTCATCAAGAGACTTAAATAATTTTTGGAATACGTTAATAAACAAATATAAATGTAGAAAACATGACCAATTTGAATGTTCTATTCATTTCAATAGAAAAACGAGGGGCAAAATAATATTTTGAAATATTGCCATATAGAATAAGGAAGATAATTAAGAGCCCTACAGTGGCACGGCGTTATGTCTGCGGACTTACAACGCTAGAAACCGGGTTTCGATACCTGTAATGGGCAGAGCACAGATATCCTATTGTGTAGCTGTGAGCTTAAATTCAAACAAATACTTTAAGAGATAAAATAAATATCATTAAATGTATATACACACACATATATATATATATATATACACACACATATATATATATATTATTCTCTAAAAAATATCTGCCTACTTTCCAAGGTTGTACTGTGTAGGTAAAAAAAAAACATTCACTAGTGTTTAATAAAATAATATTAATGAAAGCGTACAAAACCTCTTCTTATAGCTAAACAATTCAAGGAATACTTTACTTAGGTCTTGCTAAGTATATACCAAAAACGTGTTTGCTTTGCTGAGATAATGAAGCATAAAAATTCCGATCCCAAGATTTAGATCCTCTGTTATGAAATTATTAAATTCCTTAAGCTACTTTCGTTAAACTTTTATTTCAATTTTCATATAAATTCATCTCTCCCTTCATATTTTTTCATAGCTAATTAAAAACGACAAAGCGGCTCACGTACAACAAATTTTTGTATACTTGTCAAAATATCACTCTACACAAACGTTTTTGATAGTAATTCTACCATTCCTTGAATAGTTAATTATAACGTCATTTTAAGCTATTTTGTTTC
Source organism: Limulus polyphemus (assembly GCF_000517525.1). Lineage (NCBI taxonomy): Eukaryota > Metazoa > Arthropoda > Merostomata > Xiphosura > Limulidae > Limulus > Limulus polyphemus. Next base: position 2,579,915 of record NW_013665612.1, read on the forward strand.
CGTAAACAAATATTAAGTTTTAATATGTTTATAATTTTTTCAGTTATTAGACAGGTTATAGGAAATTTCCTCGCGATTGAAAATTGTAGCTGTAAATATTATTAAGCTTTTCTAATCTTTAACCTTCTTGGCTATTACATAAGTTTATTAAACTTATTACAAAATATCAAATATTTGTAATTCATGAGAATAATTAATCTCTAACTCGGATAGTTTAATGATTTATTTGAAAGTTTGTCATTAATAAAAACGCTAGTACTTACTTATCTACAACTGTTTAGTTTAATATAATTCATACTCTGTTGTTTAGTGCCCCAACCCAGTGGCACAGCGTTATGTCTGCGGACTAACAACGCTAGACATCGGTTTCAATACTCCTGGTGGGCATAGCACAGATAACCTATTGTATAGTTTTGTGCTTAATTGCAAACAAACAAAACCTATTGTTTAGCTTTGTGTTGATCCAGTTATAAATACGCTGAACAAAATAAATTAAAAATAAATAAGTTACTGACTTATATTTTGAAATAGCCAAATTATCACTTGCAAACTCATAATTGCAATGAAAAGTTTTTGCTTTTTTTAAGGCAAAAAATCACAACCTTAACGAGCTGTAAACGTGGAATCTACAACGCCCCTAATACTATTTTAGATTTCATAGAATGTTTTTTTTTTCACTTTGATAGCAACCAATGTCTTCACTTCATATTCCCTTTGAATCTCTAATTCATTTTATCTATTATCTAATATGCATGAAGTTGAATGTATTTTTGATGTTCTTTATTTTGCTTTATTTATGTTTAGCCACTCATAATAACATTCGCAGCTACATACCATTGCAAATGAAGTTTTCAAATACGCGATGATTAAAAGATCCATTAGAACTAGCATGTCTTTCAAATGTTTTGCAAAATAATCCAAAATTACATTTACTCTTGATGTTGCTGAATCTGTTTCGATATTACCCTAATTCTTATGGCCATATTTCTCTTAAACACTACAAAATATTCTGATATGTTTAAAAGTAAAACTAAAAACTTTCTTCATATTAACAGAAGTTCGAAAAAATATGTTGCTGATACCAGCTGAGTCTTTTCTAAATATATCTTTCTAAGTATTTATTTCACTAAAGACGTGAAAGCATAAAGTACAGAATTATATTTGAACTTAATTCATTGTCATTTTGTATCAAGAAAGACAATTCTCTTTTAAGTAAGCTCTGTTTTGGTTGTCCCCCTGATGGGAAAGCGGTAAGTATACGGATATATAACGCTAAAATCAGGGTTCGATTCGCCTCGATGGACACAGCAGATAGCCTGATGTGGCTTTGCTATAAAAATACACACACACACACACACACTGCTTTCGTTTACATTATGGTTTAGATTTTGTTCATTCATTACCTTTTCAGCCCTTGTTATGACAAACGTATAATTAATCTGCATATTAAACAAAAACGTTTTTACTGCATTTTCTTAATTATTAGTTTCAGAATGCTAAGTAGGTCATATTAAAACAATTTTGAAAATGCATATCAGCAATTTACGTGACAACTACAATCGATATAAAGTTGTAGTGAATCGGTATGTATCAGAACTACATTGTTTGACGTAACGTAGTTAGTGTGATGCCAAAGAAAATTGTTCACTTTCCAATACAAATGTTGGTATATTCAGATCATAAAGGTGTGTTAAGATCTGGGATTTAGACTTTCCAAGACAGGTATACCTCTTGTACTTAATGGCATTGAAAAACAAAGGCATATGGATCAACTAGGAACATCAGGGCCATCCAGAGAGAGAGACCTAAAAAGTCTTATCCCAGCCGTAGTAAGCAAATAATAGATGAAAATCCGGAAACACAAAGGTCAAGGGTATCCTCTGGTTCCACGCAAAAGTACGCAATATAATCAAGAAGGATGTATGTCTGTAAACGAGACCAACAGGGTATAAGTTTATCGACTTAAGGCTTCCATTTATACCTCCTGTTCAACCGTCGCATATCGCAAACAGCTGAAGAATAAACGAATATTCATTCTATTCTATGCGAAGACTCGGCGCTCCAGTCGCATTATACAGTACCGATGGATTTTTGTGTGATCATACCGTTGAAATTGGCGCTAGGAATCTGTGTTCCTGAAACACTTGGTGGATTATGGGAAGCAAACATGGAGAAGTTGTGTGCTTTGAACATTACAGCCTCACGAACAGAAGCCTTTGTCATGGAAACTATGCTGCAGGGTATTGTCAAGATGCAAGATCATCAGAAAGAGCATGACCGAATGGCGAAATGGACGTGATGAGGCTCCAAAATATAACGTACCATGTGTGTATGTCGTGTCCCTTTGAAACGTTTTCTAAAACCAACTAATTTCCTAATTGTATTAAGATTACAGTTTCTCATTTACATTCATTTTAGTCTAGTTTTCTTATTCTAGGTTATTATATTTTTTTATGTAACAGCAACAATGTAGTTAAGGCTGACGAGGAGTGCTTGTCTGAAACTCGGCGAAAAACAATAAATAAACGGGTTTTTGTTAAGACTTGTGAGCAGTAAACGGGTTGTTTTTGTTTGTTTGTTCTTTCGAGGAAAGGGGCGCTACTGCATTTTCACCAAAGAAGAACCTTATAAGTAGTTAAAATATTGAGCTATTAGTGAATAAGGGTTATGATTATCATGTATCTCTTTCATGTTATTGTGACGTATAACTCTCATAAAGAAGTTATCATTTTTCAGTCGCTTCTTCTGAAGTTAAAGTTTCAGGGCCGAAAGAAGCTAAACCAGGAGAAGCCGTCACTTTGTCTTGTGCAACAAGTCGAAGTAACCCAGCAGCTGAGATTAACTGGTTAGTTGACGGACAGCATTTAAAGGGAACGAACACAATTTCAGCTGACCCTAACGGCGGATGGACAACCAAGTCTAACGTTACTGTCATCATAGAACTCCAGGTAATATTTTCTATCATTCTACAACTTGCATTTAAAGCAGTGATACTGTGCTCCAACTATCTCCATACCTTTATTCTCCAGATAATAATAAAAGTTCTTTTATTATTAACTAGAGAGTAAAGGTAATTCTTTTTCTAACTTTATTCCCAAAGTGTCTAAATCCCTCCTGTGAGCGCTAAAAATTCGAAAAAACAATAAAATACTTCGATACCTCACTCAAAATAATTGTAGAGTAGCGCTAATTTCTTCAAAACAACAGCCGAATGTTGCACCTATCCCATTACTCACCTGAAGATAATATCCCAATGTTTAGCTACCATTATCTTATTTATTTAATAGCAGAGATAACCGTGTTACAATTATTCCAATAAATGTTTTACAACAAAGAGAGTGAATCTCAACCTTCACGATATTTAAAGGCACAGAGTGTGTGTCGCACTATTTTTTCATATATTTTTGCTCAACTTTTGATGACTATCCTCTGGTAAGGTGCGGTAAAGAAATTTATGACATCGTAGAAAAAACAATGTAAAAAAAAAATTCTATGAACAGCTTATGAAAAATATATAATTTGTAACGTTTGATTCAAACCCGTTCTTATATCTTCTACATTGTAGCCTTAGGTTTATTGACACCTCCATATAATTATTCCATGTTGTATCTCTGAGTTTATTAACACTTTTGTATATTTATCACATGTTGTAAGCTTTAGTTTATTGACTCTTGCTTCTACTTATCACAAGTAGTGACTTTGAGTTTGTTAACACTTGTGCATGTTTATCATATGTTGCAAATTTGGGTCAATTTACCCTTACGTATACTTATCATATGTTGTATTTTGAGTTTATATATACTTCTGTAAATTTATCTTGTGTTATTTTTACAGGAACGACATTCAAGAATTTTCCAATGTTTCGCAGTAAATAAAGAACTAGGAGAGACTAAAGTGGAATCGCATGTACTAAGCATTCTTTGTAAGTGACACTTGCCAGTCATACTGCGATAGCTCAACAGTATTGTAATGTATTCGTTTTCTTTTCAAAATACAAAGTTAAATCGGTATTAAATTTACATTTATAGGTCAACTACATGGCTTTTGTTAGCTGTACAACATTAGATATATATATATATATATATATACATATGCATACATCTGCATGTTTTAAAGGGAATTAGTTGAATTGAAAGGATATATTATATCATTTTTATTTTATATATTATATGTTTTATTTTGATACGCGATTTGTTTACCACAATAAGGTCACTCGTGTATTTCGACACACTATTAAATATTAAGGAGATGTTCGTTTGTTTTTTAAGTGCATTGATTAAATTGAATAGTGGGAGACACCCGGTAAAGTGGTTAATCATTCTGGTAACACACGGGGAGTAGTTAAGGGTCTGTATGAGTTGCCTAGGAGAAGAATAACAGTAGGGCTTAGACACTGATATTTTGTGGGTGCGAAACTTTTTAATATCCTTCAGGAACAAATACGTACAATTAATAAATCAAAACAATTTAACAAAACAGTCTAAAAAGTTTTGATTTGAATTAAAAAGAGGTGGATGAATAATTGAAGATAAATACATAAATAATGATGGTAAATAACAATCAATAAAAAAAAATAACTAAGCCTAAATTATAGGAATAGTAAAGAAATGTAATCTAAAATCTTATAATAATTTAGTACAAGAAGCATCTTTATTTTTATAAATAATTATGTAATCACCAATTCACTTTAAACAGTATCCATTGTTAAACATTTATCTAAGAGGCAAGCCTAACTATATTTAAGTTTATCATTTTGTTTGTTTTTAATCTATGAAACACCTATGTTTGTATGGAGTTATACTGAGACCTTCCACAGCACAGGGAACTAAGCCCTAAAGTGGGAAGTAATTTGAAATTAAATTTATTTTTGTGTTAGTAATATAAAATAACACAATATAGGATTTTTTTTTAAATGTTATTAAATACAAAACATACCTCTCTAAGCTTATTCTGTCTTCTGGCTCACCATCAGATCCCCCCGATCCTCCTACCATCCTTGGCTTCACTAAGGGGAGATCGATAAGAGCTGGGGAGACGCAGAAAGTAACGTGTGCTTCCACTGGTGGAAACCCTCTTCCTGCTTTGAAATGGTTTAGGGAAGATGAAGAGGTAAAGCTTGGGTTTTTGTATTAATGTTTTTTTTACCCAGATTTCACCCTCATCTTGCGTAAAAGCTGATGAAACAAGAGTAATAACTTTCAGTAAATAAATTCATGCTTATTATCATTATCATATCCAGTTTGGAAAAAAATATCATTTGTTTCACATACTTTCATAAAATGGTTTTACCATTTTGATCAGAAATAAGAATCTCAATGAGAAGGCGTCCTCTACATTGTTTTTATTTATTGAAATTTTAAATGTTAGGGAACATTTATGACATAACTGAAAAGCAGTGTCTTTCCTATTAGCACCCCTTTCAACTAATTATTTTTTTTTACTCCTTGCTTTAATCAGGTAAAATCAGTCAGCACTACTAGCGGCAATGTCGTCAGTAGTGAGGTTACCATAGAAACCAAAGAGAGAGACAACGGTGTAGAATATCGCTGTGAGGCTAGCAACTCTGCTTCAACCAAACCCCTCATCTCTGAGATCAAATTGACTGTTCACTGTAAGTTGTAATTGTGTAATGTTATACTCGATGGTACCATTAGTGTAATCCCATATATTTTTTTCTCTGTGGTGTAATAGACTGTTTCCCAGAGAAAAGTTTCCTTAAATAAAAAAAAAAGTATTAACTTTTCTTTTTGTTACATAATATATAATACACTTATTACTATATTTTGATTCAATTGCATCTGAAAAAATCTTCTTATAAACGTTTTCGACAATTTAAGGGTTTTTAATCTGTTAACGCAGTAAAAACAAAAAATGTGACAGGGGTTCGAACCCACGACCCGCAGATTGCGAGTCAAGCGCCTTAGCCACGTGGCCATGCCTGGCCAAATTTCAATGTTATAACAATAAAGCTTTTATCCCTCTCCCACCAAAAATGCGCGCCCTTTCAGCCGTGGGGGCGTTATAAAGTGACTAACAATCCCACTATTCGTTGGTAAAAGAGTAGCCCAAGAGTTGGCGGTTGGTGGTGATGATTAGCTGTCTTCCCTCTAGTCTTTAACTGCTAAATAAGTACAGCTAGTGCAGGTAGCCCTCGTGTTGCTGTTAATGGCTGGAGACGGCTTAAATGGGTAATGAAGATAATATACAATGCTGTGTCTATCACAGTTATCGTAAAAAGCTTATTGACTTACCATTGAGCCGCTGGGAGGCTAACGTGTAACTTATTTATAAAAAACGATAAATACATTTTCTTTCTTGTTGAATATAGTATATTTAAAATTAAGTTCTGTTAATAAAAGCTTTGTTTGGTTTGGTTTGTTTGAATTTCGCGCAAAGTTTTGTATAGCTCTACGCTTAGCAACAAACAAATGCTTTACTTTTTGGGTAATGTTTTTTATAAGAGGGCACTGGTGGAAAATCTAAATTATTGTTAACTTAAAAAAATATCCAGAATTTGCCTAAATTTCAATGAATAATACCAAAACGACTTAACTCTTTTAACACTGGGGGAAATGCTTGACAATTTAAACCATATTCCTTAGTGATTTAGTTAAACAAAGTAAAGCCGTGAAATATGTGTTTTGGTTGTTAAAAATATTGTAACGGATTTCGAGACTGAAAATATATATTTATTTGCAAAGTAGCAGGTGGATGCTATGTTTCATGAGTTCTTAATTTTCAAAACTTTAAAGCGAATTATTACAGAATGAAGGAACTTTTAGGTATTCATGTGATGGTCCGTTATGATGATAAATGAGTTTCTAGTAGCTAAGACTTTGGTACGAATTATCCATTACATAAACACTACTGGATATTAATTCAATTTTGTTTTCTTAAATTGAAATGGAAAAGTGTTAAGATTTGTTTGACTTCTTCAATTCTTTCCAGTTCCACCATCTGGTGTGACCATAAAGGTGAAACCTCCTAAGCAAAAAGCTGGTGGAAAGGTAAATTTTCGAATGTCTTTTTATTATTATTATTAAAATGTTTCATGATTATTTGTTTAAAACCATCAACTATACTCTAGTTATTTCCGGTTGTAAACGTTTATTTATATGATATTTTATTTCAGCTTGTTGGTTAAATAACTCATGTTTTTAATCAAATATGCTCTAAGGAATTACTTCAAGTGTAGCGTTGTCTTGTAGCATGCTTTGGTAATTGGTAATTTCAACCTAAATGGCCCATTTTTGTGGAACAAAACCTAACCAGCCACATCAGATACTTCAAATACCTCATCCTAAATTCTGTTCACCAGAGTGAGGATAACCAGCCAGCAGCACGCGCTTCCTATGTGGCTACAAACAATGGGATTGACTGTTACAGGTATAACGCCCTCAATTGAGAGTGTGTGACGTGTTTAGAGGTGCATCGCGGCTCGAACCTTGGACCGCCCAACCCACAGCTTGAAATGCTAGCCGCTAAGTCACGCCCGTCCTACTACAGCAATGACAATAAGTGGCGAAGCTCGTACTTTATATTTTAAGCATTCTAAATGGTTTTCTTTTTTCATTAACTCCTTAAACATAATTACAGGGTTTTTTTTTCTATCTTCAGGTGAATCTTATTTGCGAATCAGCCAGTAGTAACCCCGCTTCCCTGATCACTTGGTGGCGCAATGGTTTCCTCCTTCAAGGCTCACCAAGTGGCATTTTTGACGCGCCTCACGGTGGAAAATCTACAAGGAATCTACTGCAATTAAACGTGACATCGGAAGACGACGGCTCTCGTTACACCTGTCAAGCAATGAATGAAGTTTTAGAAAGGAGCGTGCATAGCACAGTTACTCTGAACATAACCTGTAAGTTTCAAAAATTCTTCCACTATGCTAAAACTGTTTTCTCTAAGGAAAACCTTCCTACAAAGAAACAATAAAAGACAATCGTCTTGACCAACCACGAGGCTGTGATAACAGGACTTTCTCTCTTAGAAAGAACCTAAATACTAGTCTCTTCGGCGAGACTTGAAAATCAAATGCCTTTCAATTCTTTTTCTTGTATTTACCATTAGTATGGAACTATTGTCAAGTAAGGCCTGGGATTCTGAAAGTCAAACTGTTAGCGCTGTTTTTTTTATCACTAAAGCTCAACGAAAAGCTTTTTACGTGATACATTTGCTGTTAATGTTGTTGTTTTTTTGTTTTTTTCTGCTAACGAAGTACGAGTTGTCTGCAGAAACAAGCTTGTCACTTTCTATTCATTAGTTCAACACGTTTTTTTACGGTCTGAGTTAATATAGAAAATATATTATTTTCGATAAAAAAGAATTGTAGACGTTGTTTCTTCTTCTGCTGTCTTAAAGAATATTTATAATAAAGAATTGTAAACATTGTTGTTCTTCTGCAGTCTTAAAGAATAATTATTATAAAGAATTGTAAACGTTGTTTGTTCTTCTGTAGTCTTAAAGGATAATTATAAGTAAAGAATTGTAGACGTTGTTTTTTCTTCTGCAGTCTTATAGAATATTTATAAGTTTAATATACATTTTAATACTGTAACCGTTTTTTAATTAACGTGACTGACACATTTTAGTTTGACATTTTTTTAAATAACAATAGCTGTTTTGTTTCATACACTAATATTAAGGGTGAAAATCTAACAAAGTATTGCATATTTGACCATGAATACAACAATGTGATTTATTCCACTAGATAAGCCAGAATTCTATAAACTTCAAAAGGAAATCTATGATATCGTGGAAGGAAATTCAACATTCATTAACTTGACCGCCAGAGGGAATCCTAATTTCATCACCTACAATTGGGTGAAAGATGGAAAGCCTGTAGTCGACATTCAAGTGGACAGAGAATTAAACAACTTCAAATGCTCTGGTGTTTGTTCACAAGGTCCAATTCTTAGAATCACCAATGTAACGAGAACTAATTCTGGCAGATATAAGTGTGAGGCCACCAATGAAGAGGGAACATCAGAAACAACTATCATTCTTAACGTTCTATGTACGTGCACAAGATGAAGAATTTGTAATAAGCTTGAACACTCTGGATAGATAGATAGATATTTTTGCTGTTTCTTTATTAGATATATAGATATTTTTGCTGTTTCTTTGTTAGATAAATAGATAGATATTTTTGATGTTTCTTTATTAGATAGATAGATTGGTATTTTTGCTGTTTCTTTATTAGATAGATATATATTTTTGCTGTTTCTTGATTAGATAGATAGATATATATATTTTGCTGTTTCTTTATTAGATAGATAGATAGGTATTTTTGCTGTTTCTTTATTAGATACATAGATAGATATTTTTGCTGTTTCTTTATTAGATACACAGATAGATATTTTTGCTGTTTCTTTATTAGATAGATAGGTATTTTGCTGTTTCTTTATTAGATAGATAGATATTTTTGCTCTTTCTTTATTAGATAAATAAATAGGTATTTTTGCTGTTTCTTTATTAGATAGATAGATTTTTGCTGTTTCTTTATTAGATAAATAGATAGATATTTTTGCTGTTTCTTTATTAGATAAATAGATAGATATTTTTGCTGTTTCTTTATTAGATACATAGATAGATATTTTTGCTGTTTCTTTATTAGATAGATAGATAGGTATTTTGCTGTTTATTTATTAGATAGATAGATAGATATTTCTGCTGTTTCTTTATTAGATACATAGATAGATGTTTTTGCTGTTTCTTTATTAGATACATAGATAGCTATTTTTGCTGTTTCTTTGTTAGATAGATAGGTATTTTGTTGTTTATTTATTAGATAGATAGATAGATATTTTTGCTGTTTCTTTATTAGATAGATAGATATTTTTGATGTTTCTTTATTTCATTTAAGAGCTCTATAGACAGGAATTTATATTGATTGATATAACTGCTGAATTCATTCATACTAGAATAGATATAACCAGTGGGCAGAAATTCTTCGCTCGTATATTTATACAACAGGGATTTTTTTTCTTGTCCCCTGCCTATTCACTATTATCATTTGTCATGCTATTCTTTTCAACTAATTGTATACCTGTATCGTACTCCGTTTTGAATTATTTGAATTAACTTTTGTAATGATGAATAGCTAGAAAAGTAGAAATACCTGAACTTATAAATCGATACACCTTTACTGCTGTTTAACTTCTTCCGATATGCTTATTGATTTAACTAAAAACAATATAATTTTCGTGACGTAATTTTGCTGTTTTTAGATCCGGCGACCATATCCAAAGTGACCCAAGTAACTATGGTCGAACAAAGTACCAACGCTTACTTAGAATGCGTGGCTGGTGCCAACCCGCTTACTGATAACATGATATTCTGGCGTCGACTTGACTTTGATATGAACCGGACAAAGCATTATTTGGAAAACGGCCATTCCTTTTTAACGATCTACAATGTGTCTCAAGAAGATTCGGGAGCTTTTCAATGCGTAGCAGATAATGGTATTGGACCTAAACATCTGAAGGAATCCTACCTGGTAGTGAAACGTACGTTTCAACTTAAGTTATTTATTTGTTAGTGTGTCTGTTTGTCTATCTGTCTGTCCATCTGTTTGTTTGTTTAGTTGCGTTGAGTACTAAGTGGCAATCCCATGGGTCGTGCCAGCAGGCGTTTACCCCTCAGATGGAGGCCGGATGCTTTGCAGGAGGTAGAAAAAGAGTTCTACTAATGATGTTATTAGTTATTTATCTTCTGATTGTATACCTCTTGCTAATTCCACCCCACCCCCCATCTTTTGCTTTTTTTAGCTACGCCATAAGGTTCTTTGTTTGTTTTTTGTTAAGCATAAGGCTGCACAATGAGCTATATGTACTGTATCCAGCGCAGAGATCGAAACACGAGTTTTATTATTATAAACCCTCCAGCTTACCACTGAGCACGAGGTGGAAAACTTCGCGAAAATTTGTTATTTTTAAGTAAAGCTTAAATGTTCATACTGTAGTTTCTGTTTGATGTATTAACTGTTGGAATGGTTTCAGGTATATTTAGTTGAATATGTGATTACTTACAAGTACATAGAATAAGGTAAAGAAACGATTAGTTAAAGTTGAAATGTTATATTGTGATTATAACACATAACCCAACTCTGGATCTTCTACAAGGAGAAAATATTTGGTACATTATTGTATAATTAGTGTAGTAATAGGTTCCAAATATACTATTATGATCCAACAGAATGATTATGGTAGTCCCACCTTCAAAGTTTTCAAAGCTAACTTAATGTTCTGTTATAAGCTTCTCGGAGAGGTAAGATATACGCATTTCGAAACATATTCTCCAGTCTAACATATAAGTTCAATCGAAAATATAACTTGCTTTTGCTATGATTGTATTATGATTATAAAATGCTAAAATAATGTCGTTTCATTGGCTCTCTCTCTAGACAAGCCCATAATTGACAAGTCATCGCCTCTGTTAAAAGCTGCCAGTGAGAAAGGTGAAACTGCGAAACTAATTTGTAGAGGTAATGGTGCACCAAATATCACTTTCACGTGGTCGCACGAGGGTGCCACTGTTAGTGGTAGCATCAGACCTGTGAAATACTTTACTGGAGTATCCAAGCTTGATCTTATCACGTGGGAGAGCATTCTTTATGTGAAAGATGTTAAGAATCACGATTACGGTGTTTATGAATGCGTTGCCAGGAATGACCTAGGATTCGATAGCGTAAAGATTACTCTAAACTCAACAAGTAAGTAACAGTTATTCTAGACTCAACAAATAAGTAGCATTTCAGTTGTAGAGATAATTTAAGCTAAACATTCATGTTTTTAGAATTGTTGTATGTGCTGCATTTAAACACGATTACATTTGCTTAGACATTTACTTAAGCCTGAACTATTTCAACAAAAGTGTAATGTTTGAAACTATCATTTGTAAAACGTTCCTGCGAAAGAGTTTGAGCACATTATATGCAACTTTAAATTATTTAGTACCGATAAATTATTCAATTGTTATTAATAGGTGCATATAACGTTCGCGTTTATTACTTATATGCAATTTCACCACCCATTTATTTTGTCAGGAGTTATTTGTTTCTCACCTATTGCATTTAGGTCAGCCGGACCCACCTATCGGTATGAAGGTCTTGAATGTCGATCATAACACTGCGATGTTGAAGTGGAATCCTGGATTTGATGGAGGACTCCCGCAAGCTTACAGAATTCGTTACAAAGAAAATGGCTACGAGGCCTACCAGTATGCCGATGTACACCCTCCTAATGCTACAGTATATAATCTAACAGGATTAGGTGTAGGTATGGACTATACTCTCAGCATACAAGCATTCAATGAAATGGGAGCTAGTGAGTTTACAACCGACATCGTAAAAGTCAAGACATCAAGTAAGCTATTTTGTATACACACGTGCTAACATTTGTTTGTTTGTTTTAGAGCAAAGCCACATTTGACCACCAGCTGTGTCCAACCCCACAATTTTAGCGTTGTAAGTCCCTAAACTTACCAATGTCCCACCAGAGGAAAACGCTAGCACATTACATTTGTTTGAAATTATCAGTAAAAACTATTTTTTCATACTTTAGTTATGTTACCCGAACAGTCGCAGAAACTTATCAGCAAATAGCTAAAATATTTTCCTTCTTACTTTCAGCACAAGCCCTAAAGACAGGTGTAAATAGTAAAGTTAGGCCTCTTTCAAGAGTTCCCTTTATTCCATTTAGTCACCTCATCTTCCATGTGGCCTTCTTTCTTGTGGTTCCCAATTCATACTATTCATTGGGTATCTATATTTCAATGTTTGTTTTAGCCCAAAGCCACGTTGGGCTATCTGATGTATCCACTGCGGAGAATCTAACCTTGGGTTTTTGTGTGGTAAGTTCGTAAACTTACTGTTGACCCACCGAGAAACGGGATATATCTATATATTTCCATTCGTTGTGTATGACCATGCCATTTCAACTTATTCTTTCAATAGTTTCCAGTATTAATGTTACATCTAAATCTTCTCTAATTTTTGTATTTTTCGTTCTATCAAGACTAATCACTAAAGCATTAAAGCACATGTTTCACGAAGTTGTACAGTCGTTTGTATTTCTTTGGTTTACGAACGAGGTCTGTTTACGGTTTACGTTGGCACGTAATATACCCTTGTTATGCCCCTCAGCGGCACAGCGATATGTCTGCAGGCTTATAACGCTGGAAACCGGGTTTCGATACCCGTGGTGGGTAGAGCAGACGTGGTGTGTAGCTTTGTGCTTAACTGCAAACAAACCTTTATATAAATGTTATTTCATACTATTCAGATGAACTTGAACTTATGGAATACAAAATAATAATCTATACTTAATTAATCATGTTTCACTATTGCACAAATTTGCCCCACCCAAACATAAAACCAGTTAAGCGGGATTTGATGTTAGTGCTTCCTATTTATGCATATGTACTTTTTAACCAAAGGTGAAGTTCCCGATGCAGAAACGGAGAGAGCCATAACAAAAGTACTTTCTGAGAAAGGAGAGCTTCCTCGGATAATCATCGTCTCTGTATCAATTGTAGGAACGTTCTTGCTTGCTCTCAACGTAGTACTTGTTATCTGTTTCGTTCGACGAAGGCGAAAAAAAAGACTAGAAGAAGGTACGTGCAATGAGTATCTAACGTAATTGGTTATGGATACGTATATATTTCTTTCAGTATATCGTTAAACTAAGTAAAGTTCGCTTGAAATAAGTGAAACTAAAAAATTTAGAAAAAAAGAATAAGTATTTTTGTTTCTCACAAAATTGACAGTTATTGAATTATTTTACTATAAGCCCTAATGACCCTGTTGAAGTGAGAAATCTTTAATCGTAGCTATGTTATTACATCGTATTATACACTATCCTACCAAAAGTCATGGGACACCAGCAGTTATAGATAAAACATGTCTTTTTTTCCAAGAAATTATCAACGTGTTGGCCCGCCTTTGGCCTTAATGACTGCTTCAATGAAGACTGTCTACTTATTTCTGGTAGGAAAGCTGGTAGTATTATGCTCTACTCCTTCTTTGAAGCATTGACAAACCCCACTACTGAAGAGGGCCGTCTTGGCCTTGCCCTAATTCTGCGTTCCAGTTCATCCCAAAGATGTTCTATCGGGTTGAGGTCGGGGTTCTGTGTTGGCCACTGCAATGTTCCGATGTTATTCTCTTCAAATCACGTGTTCACAGTCCTTGCTTCGTGACACGGAGCGTTATCATGTTGGAAGATGTAAGGGCCGGTACCATAAAACTGCCACAATGTAAGGCTCAGCGTTCATGGACCCATGCACTACGACCAGTGGACCTAGTCCATACAACTAGAAACACCCCCAGACCATGATACCGCCACCTCCAAACTTTACTGTTGGGACAATACACTCAGGTGATAAGCGTTCTCCAGGCATCCTCCATACCCAAACACGTCCATCAGACAGGAAGAACGTGTAGCATGACTCGTCGCTCCACAGGACTGATTTCCATTGATCCACGGTCCAGGTTTGGTGTGCCTTGCCCCATGCCAATCAACGGTGTGCATTTGTTTTTGTTATCAACGGCTTGTGGGCTGAATTTTTTCCGTGAAAATACATGGCATGCAGCTCTCGACGTGTTGTGGAAACATTCATAGGATTGCCTGTGGCTGCTCGCATCTCCTAACACAGATTCTCTATAGTCTGATGGCGAGATGAGATAACCAGCCTTCTGAAGACACGTCGGTTCTTGTCAGTCAGTATTTTACGCCTACCTGGTCGTTTCTTGGGCTCATTCTCTCCTGTGGACTTCCATTTCTTCAGCACGTTGTCAACTGTCGACCTGGGAATGTTTAATTGTTGTCCAATATCACGTACAAACATTTTCCCCAAATAACATCCAACTATCCTGTTAGCTCTTTCCATGTACTCATCGTTTGGTGTACGAGTTCAAAATGACTTCCGAGTCAACCACTGATCATCTTTATAGACCAAACTGTTTGCATATTTCGTCGTCACACTCATTTTCCTGCAATCACAGAGAGGTGTGTCCCATGACTGATTGTTTTTTTAATTATCTTAGTTAAATAAAAAAGTATTTGATATTGGCTAGAACGACAGTAATTACGCAAAAAAAATCTTAAGGAGAGAAAGCTTTTTTCTGTGAAAGTTCTGACATTGAAAAAGAGTAAATTTAAACAGGGAAGTAATAGAATATTTCCAATGCGCAGTTATTCTCTGAAAGAATACCGAAATTATTATGTCACGAACCCCAACATTACCATCGTTTTTATACCATTTGGACGCTCGTCATCAGCCTGAACAGGATATTATCTGGCGATGAATGTATGATAACCTGTGAATCTTTTGACTGAGTATTTATGAATTTGATTTCTAGAGACATGTCTCAAAAACTGAATTGAATTAAAATACCGCTTGTGAGTGAAAACAAATTATCATGAAATTTGTGTGAGAGGAATTCGGTAGGAAGGTGTCGGTGCTTAACTCATAAATAATTTAACATAGAAGATGAAAATCTAAAAATTATTTCATTTGGTCAGGAACTAGGATCGACATTATCAAAGCACTGAGATTTATTAGCGTTTCAGCGGACACCTGGAATTAAGAAACATCTCTGCATCTTTGATTTAATTTTACTGTTAAATCAAATAAACTAAAATAACCAAGAAAATTATAAATTTTCATCAAAATATTTCACAAGCACACAATAAGGTTAAATTGAAATATATAACTGATTAAGTCGTATAATTCAAAGATATAATTGAAATCACTAAAAATTTATAAATTTCACTAGCTTGTAGAAAAGTTCTTCTTCTCACAGTTTCTCTATGTTCTTAATGTTCATGGTTAGTTAGGCTTAGCTTCTTTCTGAACTATTCATTACATTCTTCTATTTAACAAACATGCTAAGCTATTTGGTTTAAGTAATAGCACGATTGGAAGCTTTGGAAAATCCATTGTTATCGAATTTACTTTTGTCGATTTGCTTTTTTTGAGACTATTCCTCATTCTTCTGTTCTCGCTTCAACGACTCTGTTCCTTGGAGTCAAAAAAAAAATATTTGTTTTACGTTTGCTTGGCATATATAAGGAAAGTGGTTTATCAGAGATTGTTGTTTTGTAGTTCTTTACGTCTGCTGATCGATTTTTCAAATTCTGTTTAAAAATTTATAAAGTGTATAGGTTATTTGTGGAGAAAAATATGACGTTTTTTGAACTTACCTTCCTAAGGGCAACAGAAAAACAAAACAAAAATTTACAGTAGTAGTAGTACATTATAAGTAAATTATTGCAAACTAAAGAAAGACGAAGAAGAGAGGTCAATTATAAATTTTTTGATATGTTAGAGAATGAGATAGATGTTCCAACTTGTTTGCATCTCTTTTTTTTCTGCATGCTGCTTGTGTAAGTATTGCGGAGACTGGCCACATTTTGTCAGAGTAAGTATTGTCACTAAATATTTTTCAGAGAAACCTTAATCAAGGGAAATCAAACTTTTGTCGCATTTTTCAAAAATTATATTGATATGAGTCAAGTGTACAACTTTCGAAATTTTAGAAATTCCGTAATGCTTAGTGATCTACGTGAGACATGTTTAAAAAAGTGTACATTGTATGTTTTAGTGCCTGCCATTCGATTAAAAAAAATGTGCCCTTTATAACTTTTGTAACTTAGAAAATCTGATCTGGTACTCCCTGCAAAAAAGAAAACAATTTTTTTGCCAAAAAATATATATATATCTAAGAAATATCAAAGTTGCACTTACTTTAACCTAATTCATCTTAGTTGACTTTTGTTGGTTTCCGAATTTTCGCGCAAAGCTAAACAAAAAGTTACATAAACATCGGTAATTTGAATTAACAGGAAGACAACTAAGCAACAGCTACCACCACTCTTTTGAGCTATTCTTGTCTTACCGATTTGATCGATACTCTTGTAATGCACTTAAGGCCCCAAAGTGTGGATTTCGTTTTTTACGGCAACAGGTCACGAACCATGAATCTTCAAATTTACTATCCGAGCACTTTAACCATTAGGCTATGTTCTGCCCCTATCATATTTAAGGCTTAAGTTGTCGAGTTTTGACATATTTTATTGAAGTGAATGTCTATGCTGCTTTGGTGTTATTATACGTTGTTACGTTTTACCAGAAACATATAAAATTGAATTTTTAGTTTTCATGTATGAACAAACAGTAGTTTTTATATCAAATAACATTTGCTTCAGAAGAAAGCGACCAGACCAGCAGTAAGGCTGCCACAATCGAGATGTATGCTCCAAGTAGCTACAATGACACAGTGAATGGAGAAACCATGAGTTCCACGTCTGAGAAAAGTGAGGGTTACTCCGATGGACCGAGCACTGGGGAATATTCAGTAGGTTAAGACCTAGCAAAGTTAGCAACAAAGGAATGTTCTTTCTATAGAAAATGTAATCCTTGAAAGAAAATTGTATGATATTTTGCAACTGAGCTTTTCTCCTTACGTTAATACTGTCCAAAGTCTATAATATAATTATAGAATAAACTCAATATTAAAAGACAATACTCAATAATGGTTTTATTTTGAAAGCTAGCACAATTACGGATAAGAATCTAATACCATTTATATTGTTGCTCTTCATATTTTAATGTTGCCCAGGTAAATTTATTAGTATTTCATTAAATTAAGTAAATAATTAAATAAGTCAACAACGTTATTATTTCAGAGTTCTATTATCATTTTTTCCCACCAGTTATAAACAAGAATATTTCATACTAGAAAAATCAATGTCTGCTACTACAGTCTACTAGTTACTAACGTATTCAATAATTTGTGCAATAGATATGAGCTCAGTTGGATAAATATTTGTTGTGGATGAAATGAAATTGATTATAAAATGCCATCACATGTGTGACACGAGTTTTTAATTTGTAATACTAGAAAAGATTGTGTAGCTCAAAAGGTAACCCTGAAATATAACACCGCTAACTGTAAAGATGAAATAAAAAATTATCAAAGTGTGGATCAACTAGCGTAATTATGATATCGAAATATAATTTAATAATATAGGCATATTCGAGGGGCTGTCTTTCAGATTAAAAGTTGTAAGCAGATATGAAAAATATGTTTATACGACTTGTACCACACGTTTGTATAATTTTTTAATTGCGTTAATGAATGATAGCCAATCATTGTTATAAGAATTGTTTGTTTGTTTTTGAATTTCGCGCAAGGCTACACAAGGGCTATCTGCACTAGCCGTCCCTAATTTAGCAGTGTAAGACGAGAGGAAAGGCAGTTAGTCATCACCACCCGCCGCCAACTCTTGGGCTACTCTATTAACAACGAATAGTGGGATTGATTGTCACATTATAATGTCCCCACGGCTAAAAGGGCGAGCATGTTTGGTGTGACGGGGGATTCGAACCCGCGACTCGCAGATTGCGAGTCGAGTACCCTAACCACCTGTCCATGCCAGGCCGTGTTATAAGAAATTAGTGGATTATACTCACTTGGTATTGTAAGAAATGATTAAACGATCACTAGTCAATGTTATGAAAACTGATAGCAAGAAAAATGTGCGGATCATCTTGCGAAATACGTTAAACAATATGTTTATGTGCGGATCATCTAGTTCCCATCTCTCGCGAAATACGTTAAACAATATGTTTATGTGCGGATCATCTAGTTCCCATCTCTCGCGAAATACGTTAAACAATATGTTTATGTGCGGATCATCTAGTTCCCATCTCTCGCGAAATACGTTAAACAATATGTTTATGTGTGGATCATCTTGCGAAATACGTTAAACAATATGTTTATGTGCGGATCATCTAGTTCCCATCTCTCGCGAAATACGTTAAACAATATCTTCATTGTAAGCCTAACATAAGCAGGGTGAAAGTGTTTGTTACTCAAATCTATAGTTCTTAATTGACGGACTTATAAGTAATCTCCGCTGCTTAACCTTTGTCGCGAGAAGCTGTTCGTCCAGTCGAAGAATTACAATTTTAAATCAAATTACTTTAATACGTGCATAATACATCTCTTTTTATTACAGGAAGAGCCTGTCAAACCCGTTCTTGCCAAGTACTTGCTTGATCAGGATAGAGATTCCTACATTCCTGACGGAACAAGTCCTCATAGCTCACCTTATGGTAGATACCCACCAGAAGGTAACAGCATAAATGTTCCTGTTTGTTCCTTCGAATATTTAAATAGTTTGTGTAATGTTGCCTCATTGCCATGTCAGTAATAATATAAACTGATAGTGTTTGGCGAAAAGACTAAACAAATGAAACAATTTGGGTTTGTTTAAATATTTTTAGTGTAATATATCCCACCACGTGTTTAGAGATATTTAAATATCTGAGTATTATTTTTTAAAGATTGGTGAAGACTTTATAAAATAGGCTTTGGCTTCTCTTGCACTTTTTTAAAGATTTTTTTAAGTGTTAATGATCTGACATATACAAATAGACAGGACTAACTTAATTTTAATACAAATATATTATTCTGACAATTTCACAGATATGTAACACATACATACGTACATATAAACAGTACTATCGTAATTTCCTTGACTGCGAATTTTCCCTTTCATCGTGTTTTTAGATATTTCTCTCATTCTGAAAGTGGTTATGAAAACATTCATGATGAGTTACACGTTAGTAATACCTGTGTAATTTAATTTCGTAAAGTCACCATACGACTCTGTTTCACATTTCTTATCTGTTTATCACGTATATGGGGTATATTATTCTGTTTAAGTCCTACGTAAAGCATTCACAGCAGATGTGCAGTGATGTGCAGAGAGTTTTAAAAACAGGAGTAATTTGGCAAAAGAGAATGATTCTACCCCCCCCCCCCACTGTCACAGCCGTATCTAAGAAATTTAATTCATTTTAATTAAGTTTAATATTCCCCTCATACACACATACACATGTTCAGAAATATAGTTTGATACCAAACTTCACAGTGTAACTTTGTGAAATTGAACAATACAACACCCAGAACTGTATTTCAGTTTATTTTAAAAATAAAAGGCTTACTTTCATTCATTCTTTTTTTTTTTTTTGTGCTAGGCTCGATACAATCCTCTCTAGATACACAACCAGAATTATCTCATAGACATCTGTATGAGACTGAAGAAGAGTTTTATGTTGATGCACTGAGAAGAAACGCTTTTAACCAAAAACTGGGTGAAAAGGTAAGGTTTATGATACGTTGTGTTAATTCACTAACAGATAAGAAAACAAACCCTTTTTTAAACTGTATATAGGTGTCCAAAAAAGTAATTCAAAATACAGGTCATGCATAAATAACTTCTTTAGCTTATTGTCAACAGTATTCTTGAACAATATTACCTGAAGTGTGTTACTATGAGCTTTATTTCCTGTTTCTGACTTATACTCCCAAAATCAAACTGTTGAAATAAGAGTAATTTGATATGTATTTTTATAAGTATGGTATCCATCACATGTTGTAACTGGTTTATTCAAGATGTTTGGATATATCAATAATATCTCTTGTGTGTTTAATCTTTAATATATCTGTTAATTTTTTGTAAGAAGTATATTTTATATCTCATGTTATTCAGGTTAGTTACGGAAGAATTGAGTACAACTCACCCCCTCTCCCACCAAGTAGAACAGCAGCCAGTGGGGGAGAAATATACAACGTCACAGCTGACGCTCGCTACGTCCCTTTCACTGTCTCAAGGACTGCTAATAACATGCCAGTTTTGAGCACCTTTAACCCTAATGTTCCAGGACCTAGCCCGGGCGTCTACCGGGATCAGATTCCAGATGGAATTACAATTGAGGAAGAGATGCCTGGTCACTTAGTGTGATAATTAGTCTTTGGAAACTGTGACTAAATACAAGTAACTTCGTTGGTCATTTTCCATTGTCCACCATTAATCTACTAGTAAACAACAGTGTCCGTGAAAGACGTAAGGAAGATTTAACGGCCAAGCTCAAATTTCTCTGAGTGTCACAGATTTAATGCTGAGTTTAAAATAATCAAAGAGTTAAATTATTGATTATTGCAACCATTTTCGATCATAGAATCTTACATCACCGATATTACACGTGAAAGAAAGATTTATATGAACATACTTCAATCATGAAATGTCTTCATTTTTTAAAATAGATATTCCTTCACCTTGGTTTTCCCTTTTCTATCTCCAGTACAAGTTCTTGTTATCTCAGTGTGTGTGTGTGTGTGTGCTTACGTTACAATATTTTAACAAAATATCAAGATAGGTAAACGTCATTTGACTAGAGCACCGGCCCTACTGAGTGTAATCTATCTAAAAATGACGGTGAACCGGAAGAAGAAATCAGCTCAGTGGATGGTCGTGCTTCTGGCCATAGGAGTGTGATGAATGTGCCTTACTTAGAAGCACTGAGACTAAACTCTGAAGCACGTTCGAAGAGTTAAATAACTGGCAGTTGTAACACTTATTTTCGTGTCACGTTTGGTACTTTACAGACAATCTTGAAAGGATTTCAAATACGATATTTTCTTTGTTTGATGATTAGAATATATTTTACTTTTTTTATGAGGAAACATAGGTATATTACATAACTCTTTTTGTTTTTCTGTGAAAGTCCTTTCTGTACTTTAATTATGCGAACAAGGGAATTATACAAAATAAATAAGTTATTACCTTAACGATGAAACACAATGTCAACCAATTACCTGAATTACTGGCTTGTACTACCATGGAGAAAAAAAATGTTGGCGTTTCTATGTTGTTGAAATAAGAATATTAATGCCTGTGTGGATTGTACATAGATTTACCAGTTCTAAATGATGACAATTAAATCTGTTCAGTAACAGTACATGAATATATATATATCTAGTCAGTCTGTTTACCAAAGGCAGTTTACTTAGTTTAATAAACAGCGATTTTAATGTTTAGTTTGTTTGCTTTGTCGAGAACATAATGATCTTTCTCGTTTAAGCAAAAATGTATATACAGTTAAAGAAAACAAGCCAAACTATCGTGGTTCAAAGTGACGAAATCCAGCTCCTGTCAGAGCCAAACTAATATTAAATAATTACAATTTTATCACATTAATTGATCATAAATTTATGTCATTGTTGTAACATAATACTCTGCTATTTCATTGTTGTGAATAAACTATGTTTTCATAGCACAGTGTGTCCGTTTGAATGTTTTCGAATGTTAATCAACGCTAAAATAATTAAAGTAATGGGTTTTGAAACCGAACCGACGACTGGTGTATTTTTTTCTTTGGAAGTTATAGATAATCATGTAATTACCTTCCATGGAAAATTATGCTTGTACAGAAAAAATAACTAACGGAAATAACCAAAAACTTTACAGAATTTTATATTATAACTTCTTAACTTTGTGCGAACTTTAAGTCATCAGACAATTATTAACTAATAAATGCGTTAACATCTATCATCTGAAAGATCTCAGTATTACTCTCAGTTATATTCGATTGCCAGTACTTTTCAGAAATGAATTTCATTGAAAACTTTGATCAGTTTTGTTTTCTCTTTAGAAAAAGTTAGTACATTATTTTGCGAATGTTCCTTTTTCCACTTTACTTAAAACTGTATTTTATAGATGAAATTGCATTATTTGAAGTGAGAAACCAAAAATGCTATTACGCCGATTTTTTCTTCTTGTCTGTTGTTAAGCCCAAAGCTACACAATCGGCTATCTGTTTTCTGCCTACCACGAGTAGCGAAACCCGGTTTTTAGCGTAATAAGCCTTCTAGACTTACCCTCTGAGCCACTGGAGGGCTATAACGACGAAAAAAACCCATAATATTCGCTTTTTGCTTTGCTTTTATAGTCAAAAATGTATTTCTTTATTTTAAACTTTTTGTTTATTTTGCAAAATCATTTCAGAATTCTGAAAACATACTCTACGAAACATTTCTACTGAAAGCTTTTTTTTTCTAGGAAAACACCGAGCTTCCTGATTTCTAAACATTGGTACAGAACTTGACAAGGTGGAACTAACGAGATGGTAACAAAGAAGCTATTTAAAGAGAACAGAGTTAGAAAAACTTCTGATACCAGAAGAGGACGCCGTGTATTTGCGATCCACCGTTTTATATAGGATCGTATCTATGTTTCTCAGCTTTAAGTTACGTTTTTACTTACCGACCACAAAGTTTAATACTAGCCATTCCAAAACTCCAGGTTTACATGGCCGAAACAATCTAACTTGTGTACTTCTTGTTGAACAGAATCACCTAGCAACTACAGTAAAAACAGACATGTTGCTTTTGCAATTTTTTAAAATAATAGTTGATTTATTTTCCACTAATTCATAAGAGAAAAGATTTGTTTGTCTGTTATTAAGCACAAAGCTACACGAATGGCTATTGCTCTGCCCACCACGGGTATCGAAACCCGGTATCTAGCGTTGCAAGTCCGCAGACATACCGCTGTGCCACTAGGGGGGGGGGCATCACCTTCTCAAAGCAGCGTACTTAAAATACTGACGGTCGGCTGTCATCTTCCATCAGACCACACTTTGATCAATAGAAAAAAAAAAGTCCACAGACATGAAGTTACCATGATGGTATTGCGTGATGAAAACTTCACTTAAGTTTATAAAGTATCTGCAAGTGACATATTTTTATACACAATGAAAAAAACCCTCCCACCCAAGTGGCACAGCGGGATGTCTGCGGACTTTACACACGTCCAAAAACCTGGTTTCGATACCCGTGGTAGGCAGAGCAATAACCTTTGTGTAGCTTTGTGCTTAACAACAAACACAATGAAAAACTTGAGGTTTATGCATATTAGTACAAGATTAGAGGGGCATAGCCGAGGGAGGGGTTGTAAGGCTCGAACCAATACTCTAAAAAAATCCATTATATTGTGATCTCTTAGACATTATTTTTATGAAAATTACTTAAACTATTTATATAGAAGAACAGGTCTACATTTTTTCTTGGAAAAAGACCTGTTCACTCTTTAGTGTTGAATACGCCCCTGTAAAAATACCATTTAACCAGTTTTTCATAAACGCCCCTGTAAAAATACCTATTAACCAGTTTTTCATAAACGCCCCTGTAAAAATACCTATTAACCAGTTTTCCATAAACGCCCCTGTAAAAATACCTATTAACCAGTTTTCCATAAATAACTGTTAGATTTATGTTTCATTTTCTGAAACAGATTGCGGTTGTAGCCCCGTTGAAAAAGTTTTAAAGTAGTTCACACACTTTTCATTAAAACACTGCATTTTTCGTGCTTATTTTTGGGTGATAAAGGGGAATAAAGGATTTTTTGGAATATATTCCTTGCACCGACAAACGTTAGTCTCTTCTATTATTTTAAAATACACGTTAGAACGCCTTTTAAATACTTTTGTAGTGTGCAGAATTAACCAACCATTACTAACGCAAGAAAATAAAGCAGCACGCAAATTAATGTTATTTATCACATCCTAAGCAAACACTTCACTTTCACGTTCTTTCTGTGCAATTCCCTTTCAATTACCACAAGTTTTCTCCAGTCACGAGTGTCGTAAAAGCATTTCCAATTGCTTTAATTACACGTTCAAGAGTAGAATACCGTTTATATACTATATCAATAAACCACTGAACTGGGTTTGTGTTAAAAAGAATTATGATTAAACACTTCAAAGCTAAAACCAGATCTACTTGAATCAGAAGCTATCAAAGTAGGCGGCTGTGTGGGGTTTGGTGGGGTTTGGTAGTTAGCATTCCCGGCGTGTGGACTAAAGATTTAAGGTTCGCATCACGCCGCAGAAAAAAAAAATTGCGTTCCGACTTTTCTGTAACACTGGGTGAAATGTTTGAAACAAACAAAACAAATATCAACTGGGTGAACAAGAATTTTTGAAAGTGATCGGGTTTAACTGAGCCTTAACTACAATTGTACACATATATATATATATATATATATATTGAAAATTTTAAGTTCCCATTCTTTGAGAAAAGTATTTTTTGTGCACTGGATTGATTGTCACCAAGCCTTT
Organism: Limulus polyphemus; assembly: GCF_000517525.1. NCBI lineage: Eukaryota > Metazoa > Arthropoda > Merostomata > Xiphosura > Limulidae > Limulus > Limulus polyphemus. The sequence goes on from NW_013665612.1 coordinate 2,604,887, forward strand.
TGTGTATTCTTAAGGCCACCAGGAGAGTAACGTAGGAGTAAGGGTTCGAATCTGATTCCTCTATGTCACTCCAAAGAACTTCTATGTCTTCTCAGTTGTCATTCCTCTTCTACTGAAAATAAAAATAAAATCATGATTAAAACTGTTGGAAACACTGTACTTAAAACAACTTCATAAACTCTTATCTAGCCCAAAATGACAATCCAATAGCGCATTTTTACCAGTATCTGAACAATATTACATAATATAAAAATATCTTTAAGATTAAAACTAATCTAGTCAAGCATTTGGTGTAAAGCAATAAGTATTTATGTTTAACTGTTTAGCACAAAAGTACAATGTAATGTAAAATAAATTTCACAAAACATAAGATTTATTAACTATATATATATCTTTTTTTCAATGACGAATAATTTATTTAATTGTCTAATTACTTAATAATGTAATTCTTTATTTAGTTCAAATTCTGGAGAACAAAAAGTAGAAGAAGAGGCGATGCGTATATAATTTCTACTAACAAACCTTTACGGAAAATGAAGAATAAATAATATTAAATATAACTAAGAATGAGATGACAGTACTTAATCAGTTTGTTTTTAGCACAAATCTAAACAATGAGGTGTCAATGTTCTAAACGCTGCGGGTATCGAAATCCAATTTTTAATTTTATAGTTTTAAGACTTAGCACTAAACCGTCAGGTTAACAATAAGTG